>NC_091959.1:44510109-44586406 GCF_031021105.1 Erythrolamprus reginae
AACCTCCTGTTCCTCATCCTCCCCCTCTGAGCAGGAAGCCGGCAGAGGATCAGCCGTTCCCTGAGGGGCCTCAGACGGAATCACAACAAGCTGTAACTTTACTATATTCTTGTGCATTGCATAGAGTTGACTATGTCTGTCTGTCTGTCTGTCTGTCTGTCTGTCTATCTATCTATCTATCTATCTATCTATCTATTGGGTTTATATGCCACCCCTTTTTGAGGACTCTGGGGGATTTACAACATATTAAAAAACCATATATGCTTGTGCATAGCCATGAGTTGCCTAGATTCTTGTGTATGGTCATGACTTGACTAGATTCTTGCATATAGACAATAAGATAGCTGTGGGTTGACTAGATTCTTGCAAGTAAACATGATTAGATTCTTACGTATAAACATGAGTTGAGTATATTCTTGCATATAGATGACTAGATTCTTCTGAATAGATGCAAGTTGACTAGGTTCTTGTGTATAAATATGATTAGATTCTTGTATATAGCTGTGAGCTTACTATATACTTGTCCATTGCCAAGAGTTAACTAGATTCTTGTGTATAGGCATGACTTGACTGGATTCTTGCATATAGAAGACAAGATTATTCTGTACAGGTGCAAATTGACTAGTTTCTTATGTATAAACATGATTAGATTCTTGTGTGTAGCCCTGAGTTGACTAGATCCTTGTACATAGCCAAGAGTTGACTAGATTCTGGTGTATAGGCATGAGTTGACTAGAATATTGCATATAGACAACTAGATTCTTATGTATAAACATGATTAGATTCTTGTGTGTAGCCCTGAGTTGACTAGATCCTTGTACATAGCCAAGAGTTGACTAGATTCTGGTGTATAGGCATGAGTTGACTAGAATATTGCATATAGACAACTAGATTCTTATGTATAGGTGCAAGTTGACTAGTTTCTTGTGTATAAATATGATTAGATTCTTGTATATAGCTGTGAGCTTACTATATACTTGTCCATTGCCAAGAGTTAACTAGATTCTTGTGTATAGGCATGAGTTGACTATATTCTTGCATATAGACAACTAGATAGCTGTGAGTTGACTAGATTCTTGCATGTAAACATGATAAGACTCTTGTGTATAAACATGACTTGACTAGATTCTTGCATATAGAAGACCAGATTCTTCTCTATAGGTGCAAGTTGACTAGATTCTTGCGTATAAACATGATTAGATTCTTGTGTATAGCTCTGAGTTGACTAGGTTCTTGCGCATAGCCAAGAGTTGACTAGATACTTGTGTGTAGGTGCGAGCAATAAGTCAGCTTGTCTGGAACAACGTTTGATTCCGAGTCTTCGGGAGAAATATGGCCAACGTTAGCAGATCTTCAGCACCCTGGCCAGCTCCCCAGCGTCTGTTGCACAATCCATACAGCAGGAATCAAATACAGTATTATCTATTCATGAAAAACGCTTAACCTGATTACTGAGTTAACCCGTTTTCAGGGTTCACACAGCAACACCGAACCAGCAAACGAGCCGAATTCGCACGGCAGGCTAAGTTCCCTAAAAGCAAACAAATCAAGGGTAAGGTTTTTAGCATATTTTGCTCCCAGAAACTTAACTCACTGGGTTGGGAGAACGGCACGAACACGGGGAAGAAGATAGGCTCACGCACACACACACAAACACACAGGTGGGAGGGGGGGAAGAGAGAGAGGGAGAGGACAAGAGAGAGAGGAGAAAGAAAGAGGAGAGAGAGGGAAAAGAGGGGGAGGAGAGAGAGGGAGAAAGAGAGAGGGAGAGAGAGAGAAAAGAGAGGGAGAGGAGAGAGAGGAGAGAGAAGAAAGAGAAAGAGAGGACAAGAGAGAGAGGAGAGAGAGAGAGGAGAGAGAGAGAAAAGAGAGGGGGAGGAGAGAGAGGGGGAGAAAGAGAGAGAAGAGAGGGGGAAGAGGGGGAGGAGAGAGAGAGAGGGAGAGGAGAGAGGACAAGAGAGAGAGGAGAGAGAGGAGAGAGAAAAGAGAGAGAGGACAAGAGAGAGAGGAGGGGGAGAGGAGGGGGAGGAGAGAGAGAGAGGGAGAGAAGAGAGAGAGGAGAGAGAAGAAAGAGAGACAGGACAAGAGAGAGAGGAGAGAGGAGAGAGAAAAGAGAGGGAGAGGAGAGAGAGGAGAGAGAGAGCAGAGAGGGAGGGGAGAAAGAGAGGGGGAGAGAGAGAAAAGAGAGGGAGAGGAGAAAGAGAGGGAGAAAGAGAGAGGAGAGAGAGAAAAGAGAGGGAGGGAGAAAGAGGAGAGAGAGATAAAAGAGAGGGAGGGGAGAAAGAGAGAAAAGAGAGGGAGAGGAGAGAGGGGGAGAAAGAGAGAGGAAAAAGAGAGAAGAGAGAGAGGACAAGAAAGAGAGGAGTTAGAGAGAAAAGAGAGGGAGAGGAGAGAGAGAAGAGAGGAAAGAGGGAGAGAGAGACAGGGAGAGAGGGAGCAAAAAATAAATAAATTCCCAAGGCTGTGTGAGTGGAGAAAGGCCTCCTTATTTCTATTTGGGGCATTTATTTCTTTTTAGGAAACCAGGATCTTCATTTTGTCCAGCAATTAAACACATGTCTTTTTCTAACGCATAATATTCTGTGCAAGGAGAGAGAAAAATAGTTACCGTTACACCCATTTCAAATGCTGGCTTGGTGTGAAGATGCAAGATTGAAATTACACACCAGCAGCGGGATTGCTGGGGGGGGGGTTGCATGGGGGTGGCGACGATTTCTTTATGCTCTGCTTCTCCCTTAACCGACATGTCTTTGGTTTTATTTGGATTAGTCTTTTAAAAACGGAGGGAGTCACATTTTTAAAAACGTTAAATAATTATATTCGGAGGCAAGGGAAAAATGTCTTTTCTCTCTTCCCCTTCCCGCCCCCGCCCCCCCAACCACCACGAAAACGGGACTTTTGCAATTGCGACTATGGAATTATCGTCCTATTATTGAACTCTTAGATCTTCTCCTTTAAAATTGCTCTAGGTCGCTTGTTCCTAGTACTTTTTTTAAAATATTGTTTTTTTTTAAAAGAAAACGAATGAATACCAGGATGTAAAACGAGTGTATTTATTTAGTAATCTGGGTTTTTTTCCGCAGCAGTTTCTGTTCTGTCCAATGAAGCTAGCCAAGCCTCCTGCTTCATGGATCCGAGGCCCCTTGGGATCCGAAAGGGATTTGACTTTATCGTCCATTTGTCTTTATTTGTTTCTTAAACAAGGAAGGGAAGCCAAGGAAAACAAAGGTTAGGCCGGTGAGAACATGGCCCTTTGAAGTTGTATCATAATTACCTGGAAAATACCTTACACTTTTCATAGAAACATAGAAAAAGACCTCCTGCTCCATCTAGTCTGCCCTTATACTATTTCCTGTATTTTATCTTAGGATGGATATATGTTCATCCCAGTCATGTTTAAATTCAGTTGCTGTGGATTGACCAACCACATCTGCTGGAAGTTTCTTCCAAGCATCTACTACTCTTTCAGTAAAATAATATTTTCTCACGTGGCTTCTGATCAGATTGTGCCCCCTTGTTCTTGTGTCCATCATGGTCCATCTAGTCTGCCCTTATACTATTTCCTGTATTTTATCTTAGGATGAATATATGTTTATCCCTAGCATGTTTAAATTCAACCATGTCTGCTGGAAGTTTGTTCCAAGCATCTACTACTCTTTCAGTCAAATAATATTTTCTCACGTGGCTTCTGATCTTTCCCCCAACTAACCTCAGATTGTGGCCCCTTGTTCTTGGGTTCACTTTCCTATTAAAAACACGTCCCTCCTGAACCTTATTTAACCCTTTCACATATTTAAATGTTTTGATCATGTCCCCCCTTCTGTCCTGGGTTGAGGGAGGGTGGCTAAGGCTGGTAGCAAAACTAGAAAGGAACAACCTTACTCACATCTGTCTCCTCTCCCCACCCCCCTCCCCATCTGTCAACCTGGCCTTTTGATCTTTCCACGCATGGAATCTTTCGAGAATGATTTTTTAATACAATAAATAAATGTGGATACTCACAGTGAGAATCGGTTCCTCATATCAGACTATATGTACAGATAGATAAATGTATAATAATATTATATTATAATAATATAAGGGAGTAGGGTCCCCGGAGAGAAGCAGCATACAAGTCTAATAAATAATAATAATAATAATAATAATAATAATAATAATAATAATAATAATAGGAAGAATGGATGATTCAAGATAATAATAATAATAATAACAACAACAACAATAATAATAATAACAAGAAGAAAAAGAAGAAGAGGAGGAGGAGGAGGAGATGATGAAGAAGAAGATGAAGAAGAAGAGGAGGAGGAGGAGATGAAGAAGATGAAGAAGATGAAGATGAAGATGAAGATGATGAAGAAGAAGAAATGTACATAAAAGAAAAAGATACATTTGTCAAGAATCATGTGGTACAACACTTCATGATTGTCATAGGGGTCAAATAAACAATGAAGAAGCAATCAATATTAATAAAAATTTTAGGATAATAATATATAGGTAATCATGTTAAAACACGGACGTTGACCAACTTGAAAATATTTAATTTATAGGTGTATAAATGTATGTTTATATGTTGTGTTTGTTTATTTTTTAAGGTATGTGTTTAATTTTTAAAAAAAGTTTTAAAAAAAGCAAACAAGGGCAACACAGTGACTAATCCACACGCAGCATTATTTGGGGGGGGGGTCATTATTAGGGTGGAAGGGAAGCAGAATGAAAATTTCTCTCCCCCCCCCCAAAAAAAAATCTCCTCCTATTTGTGTCTTATGGTCTCCCACCCACCCATCCACCCACCTCCAACCCCAGCTCAGCCAGTGCAAAACGTCAGAAGCCACGTTGGAAAATATTATTTGACTGAAAGAGGAGTAGATGCTTGGAACAAACTTCCAGCAGACGTGGTTGGTCAATCCACAGGAACTGAATTGAAACATGCCTGGGATAAACATAGATCCATCCTAAGATAAAAAATACAGGAAATAGTAAAAGGGCAGACAAGATGGACCAGGAGGTCTTTTTCTGCCGTCAATCTTCTATGTTTCTGTTTAGACCCGCCACTCGGAGCTTTTAGGGATGGAGAGCCAAAAATAAACAAACGTTTTGGGAATGTTTTGTAATAAACATTCGCGATCATCTGCTCGCTTCTTTAAAACCGAACAATAGTTCAAAGGCGCACAATGCGAATTAATAAAACGCCCGAAGATGCTTTAATGAGGAAATATTTGCACGCTTCGTCTGGCAGGCACACCTGTTCGGTCTCCGAGAACACTTGCCAATCGTGTCGCCTTCCAATTTAGTCCTACAAAAAAAAACGATTAGGCGCCATTCAATGAATATTCCGTGTGAACAGTTAGGTCCCGGGGAGTATCAGTGCCCCGACCCCCCCCCCTTTTTCTTGGGGGATCTTCGCCTTGTTTCTTTTGTCTTGGGCTGGGTTGTTCTGGAATGTGTGTATTGATTATCTTCGAGGAGAGCCTGGGAATCCCAAGGAAGATCCTTAATGTGGCCGACAGTGGCTTGAACCAGCCACAAAGCCAACCTCGTAGGTGGACGGTTTACAAGCGCATTTACCAAGCTACGAATCGTCCAGGGAAGGAGGAAGGAACGACCAATCTGGCGAACATTTTGGAAGGAGAATAGAATAGAATAGAATAGAATAGAATATAGGGTAGAGTAGAGTGAAGTAGAATAGAATAGAATAGAATATAGGGTAGAGGAGAGTAGATAGAGTAGAGGAGAAGAAGAGAAGAGAAGAGAATTCTTTATGGCCAAGTGTGATTGGACACACAAGGAATTTGTCTTTGGTGCAGATGCTCTCAATGTACATAAAAGAAAATACAAGTTTGTCAAGAATCATGAGGTCCAACACAGGAGTCAAAGAAGCAACGAGGAAACAATCCACATTAATACAAATCTTATTTTTAAGATAAAAGAAGATTTTGCTTTTTCTCAAGAGGCAACTGGACTTTCTGGGTTTTATTTGGAGGCCTTTCACCTCTCGTCCAAGAAGCTTCAAAAAGCCCTGCAAAAGGGCACCCAACACCCAAATGCACACACACACACACACACACACACACACACACACACAAAACCACAAACAAAACACCCCTCCCCTTGTGTTTGCAAAAGCCACAGCCTTAAAACCCTTTCGGGTCTTCCCATCAGATGATTCCCAACACGCAGAGCTCTCCGTGCACCGGGGTTCCAGCTCCAGATGTGGGAAGGATTTGGGCAGATGCCGCGTTGACCCCTCAGCTTCCCGAGGTAGGTCAGATTCGTGGCATATCCCAATTCCCAACCTGTCAGTCACAAGGGAAAGGGGAGAGGCTCTAAGGGCTTATTCAATATATTTTTTAAGCCTCCGCCCTCCTGGTTCCGTTGTATTTCTTTTTTCCAACCGGTAGTATTTCCTTTTTCCGACAGGTTGTATTTCCTTTTTGCAATCGCACTTCGTTTCTTCTTATGTATACTGTATATGGTCCGGCCTGAGCTTTCCTTCCCCCCTCCCTTCCTCACCCCCCTCCTTCCCTCCCCTCCCCCCTCTCTTATTCCTTGCCCTCCAAGCCTGCGGTGCAGGGGTTTATGAACCTGAAAGAAAGGGGAGGGACAAAGGGGGAAGGGAAAGGAAGAGAAGAGAAAGGGAGAAAGGGGAGGTGGGGGGAGATGGAAAGGAGAAAGGAGGGAGGGAAAGGGAGGGAAGGAAGGAAGGAAAGAGAAAGAGAGAGAGAGAAAGATGGAAAGAAGGATGAAAAGAAGGGAAGGAAAAGAAGGATGGAGGGATGGATGGAAGGAAGGAAAGAGAGAAAGAAAAAGAAAGATGGAAAGAAGGGTGGAAAGAAGGATGGATGGATGAAAAGAAAGGAAGGAAGAAATAAGGAAGGAAGAATGGAAAGAAGGATGGAAGGATGGAAGGAAAGAATGAAAGAAAGATGGAAAGGTGGAAAGAAGGAAAGAAGGATGAAAAGGAGGGAAGGGAGGGAGGAAGAATGGAAAGAAGGACGGAAGGATGGATGGAAAGAAAGAAAAAAAGAAAGATGGAAAGAAAGAAGGAAAGAAAGATGGAAAGAAGGATGGAAAGAAGGATGAAAAGAAGGATGAAAAGAAGGGAAAGAAAGAAGGAAGAATGGAAAGAAGGGTGGAAGGAAGGAAAGAAGGATGGATGGAAGGAAGGAAGGAAGGGATTCCAGGAAGGGGGAATGGATGAATTTGAGGAAGGGGGCGGATGGAAGTCCGAAAAGAGGAGAGCCCTTCCCTTGTCTCCCAACCTGTTTTATTTGTTTGGGGGTGGGAAAGAACAAGGCCTCCTTAATTACTCTATTAATTAGCAGGGTTTCTCCGGGGCCGCCCACTCACGCGCACGCACCCCCCCTCCCCTTTTGGCAAGCTCAAGAGGAGACACCCCCGCTCCCCCCCCCTTGCTGGGGTTGAGGGGAGGAGGGGGCGTCGACCGAAGGTGGGGGCAAACCTCTGACTCCGACCCGGCTCAGGCAATTGGTCCCTTAAGGGGAGGGGGAGAAAGCGGGAATCCCCTCCCAAAAGGGGGAGGAAAACTCGCGGGGAAATTTCTCAGCGCGGAAGATGGAAAAAACAGCCCCCTGCTCAATGCTTGGCGTAGAAGGGAACTACATGTACTTCAGAAATATTTTTTGGTTGGTTGGTTTTCTCCTTTATATTTTTCTTTCTCTCTTTCCTTCCTTCTCCCTCCCTCCCTTCCTGCCTTCCTATGTTCTTTCTTTCTGTTTCTTACTCACATTTTCTTTTCTTTTTTCTCTCTCTCTCTGTCTTTCTCTCTTTTCTTTCTCTCTTTCTCTTTCACACACTCTTTTTCTTTCTTCTTTCCTTCCTTCCTTCCTTCCCCCTCCCTACCTGCCTTACTATTTTCTTTCTCTCTTTCTCTCTTTTTCTTCCTCTCTCTCTTTTACTTTCATATTCTCCCCCTTTTTCTTTCTTTCTTTTTTCTTTTTTCCTTTGTTTCTTCCTTCCTTCCTTCTCCCTACCTTACTATTTTCTTTCTTTCTCTCTCTTTTTTTCTCTCTCTTTTCCTTTCTTTCTTTCCTTTCCCTCCCTCCCTGCCTTCCTATTCTCTCTCTCTTTCTCTCTCCCTTCCTTCCTTCCTACCTTCCTTCCTTTTTTTCTTTCTCCTCCATGCACCAAATCAAAATCCTTGCTTTCCTTCCTGAAAGGCCTAAGACGTCTATCAAATCATTCTTATTCTGATTGCACCGTCGTCATTATCATCATTATTATTTCCTACTGAATTTTGCTTTGCTAACTTGGCTTGTTCACCCATCGAGACGCTGGCTCGGTTTAGGCCCGCGCCCACCCGGTGCAAAGCATATCTCAATTTGCCAATTGAGCCCGTGAAGGCAAGCGGGGTTCTCAATCCTTGGACCAAACGGTTGAAAGGTTGGGTAGACGAGGCCCATTCCGATCCAAGGCGGGCGGGCGCGGACAAATAGGAAAGGATTTGAAAAACGACCTCTTTGGCTGCCAGGAAACTTCTGCAAAAGTTGGACAGTTTTAAGAGGAGTTAGCGCAGGCGCGTTAACACACACGGGTCGTGTCATTTTTGTCGCTCGTTTTAACGATTTGGCTCTGGTGGTGATCGAGGCGTCCTTGCGAAGCAACCGCTGGAAACTGGTCGGGACCACGCGGGGGAATCTGTCAGTTCCACGATTTAGCCTTGGCACTGCGCCTACCGCTACCGCAGGGGTGCTTGCCAAAAAGGGGGGAGGGGGACGCGGATGATGGGGCCTCGCCTCGATTCGGAAGGCAGATAGAGCTTTATTTATTCCAAGACTGACCTTCGGAACAAAAACGAAAACAGAGGAGAGAGAGAGGGGGGAAGAAGGAAGGAAGGAAGGAGAAAGTGAAAAAAGGAAGAAAAATAGAGGGAGGGAGGGAGGGAGGAAGAAAAGAAAGGGAGGAAGAAAAACAGAAAGGAAGGAAAGGAAGGAAGAAAAAGAAAGAAGGAAGGAAGGAAGGAGAGGAAGAAAAAGAGAGGAAGAAAGGAGAAAGTGAAAAGAAAGGAAGAAAAAGAGAGAGGAAGGAAGAAGGAAAAGAAAGAGAGGAAGAAAAAGAGGAAGGGACAGACGGAGGAAGGAAGGAAAAAAAGAAAACGCCAGAAGGTGCCCGAATCCGTTTCCAGATTCCAAAAGGTTGTGTCCAACAATTGGTGAAAGGATTTCTTTGTCCCGTTGTTCCAGAAATTAAATAATACGGATACAATAGAAAAAAATATTTTTAAAGAAAAATTCCTTCCTTCCTTCCTTCCTTCCTTCCTTCCTTCCTTCCTTCCTTCCTCCAACAACAGGAGCCGGGGTGATTCGCAGCTCCTTTTTCTTCTTTTCTTCCTTCCTTCCTTTCATCCTTCCTTCCTTCCGTCCTTCCTTCCCCCAACAACAGGAACCGGAGTGCTTCGCAGCTCCCTTTTCTTTTCTTCCCTCCTTCCTTCAATCCATTCGGAGCTCCGCATTATTATTATTTTTCCAGCCGATCCCTCTTTGAAACGCCCTGTAATCAATTCAAAAAGACTCGCCCGGGACTTTTTGTACCGCAGGTTATATTTACACCCCAAACAAAATAATTACACTTTTGTGTGGCTGGAGAAAAGAGAGAGGGAAAGGGGAGGGCGGGAGGGAGAGAACTCGGGGAGGGGGGGCCGGGGGGGGAGCGGGCGATTAGGCCGCTGCTCTTTGCGACAAAACCCTTCCTCCGTGGTGGAGCTGTACGATTTTCACGGCTGGCTGAAATCAAAGGCAGCCGGTAATGAATCCGACGTGCAATTTAAATTTACAATTTGTAACGTGGCCCGCTTAGAATTGAGCCCGCAGCCCCGACTGAAGGACCCACGCTGGGTTTGGCGCGCTTGTTTAATGTTTAAAATAAAAGACTCCCCCCCCCACTCTCTCTGTCCCTCCCTCTCTCTTTTTTTATTTCTCTCTCATTTTCTCTTTCATACTTTCTTTTGCTTTCTTTCTTTCTTTCTTTCCCCCCTTTCTTCCTCCCTTCCTGCCTTCCTATTTTCTCTCTCTCTCTCTTTCTTTCTTTCTTCCTTGTTGCTCCCTCTCTCCTTTCCTGCTTTCCCTCCTTCCTTCCTTCCTTCCTTCCTTCCTTCTGTCCTTTTCCCTCCCTACCTTCCTGCCTTCCTATTTTCTCTCTTCCTCTTTCTTTCTCTTTCTCTCTTTCTTTCTTTCTTTCTTCTACCTTCGTCTCTACCTTTTTATTTCATTTCTCTTTCTTCTTTATCTCTCTTTTTCTTTCTTTCTTTTTTCCCTTTCTTCCTTTCTTCCTTCTCCCTCCCTCCCTTCCTGCCTTCCTATTTTCTTTCTCTCCCTCTCTCTCTCTTTCTTTCTTCTCCCTCCCTGCCTTCCTCTTTCCTCTCTCGCTTTCTTTCTTTCTTTCTCTCTCTCTCTCTCTCTCTTTCTTTCTTGTCACTCCCTCTCTCCCTTCCTGCTTTCCTGCTTTCCTTCCCTCCTGCCTTCCTGTCTGTCTTCCTTCCTTCTCCCTCCCTCCCTTCCTGCCTTTCTATTTTCTCTCTCTCTCTCTCTTTTGCTTCCTTTCTTGTCACTACCTCTTTCCTTTCTTGCTTTCCTTTCTTCCTTCCCCCTTCCTTCCTTTTTTCTTTCTTCTCCATGCACAAAATCAAAAGACTCTCTCTCACACACTCTCTCTCTCCTTCTATCCTCTCCTACCACCCCTTTTTTTCCCCGCCCCACAAAGGAGCTTTTAATGAGGGATCTCAAAAAAGAACTTAATGGCGTGTTGCCTTCTCTAGCTTTTCTTTGGCTGCCTTCCCTCCCAATCTCTATCCGGTTGGATAGATAGGATGGGATGGGATAGGATAACAGAAAAAAGGAAGGAAGGAATGAAGGAATGAAGGAAGGGAGGGAGGGGAGAGAGAGAGAGAAAGAAAGAAAGAAAATAGGGTAACAGAGGCATAGACAGACCTACAGATAGGTGAACGAATAGGAAAGACAGGGAGGGGAGAAAGAGAGAGAGGAGAGGGAGGGAGGGCAGGGGCAGCATACATCCAACACAGGTAAACAGAGAGCCGATTCCACTCAAGCTCTTTGTGTGTAGAACCCGAGAGACCGCGGACCCTCCGTTCGACGTGGCGCCTGCGCACAGAGACTCGCAAAAACTGGCTGTGTTTGTTCTTCTAAGAGGAGCGCCAGGCGGCTTATAAACCACCTTTGCCTTCCGCAAAAAGGCCAGGTTGCGAAGGTCCTATTCATAGCAAGCCCCCCACCACTTACTTACTTACCAACCTACCTACTTACTTATCTATCTACTTATCTACCTATCTACCTTCTTACTTACCTCCCTAACTACCCACTTACTTACTTACCTACCTACTTACTTAATTACCTACCTACCTACTTACCTACCTACCTATCTACTTATTTACTTACTTACTTACTTACTTACCTAACTACCTACCTACCTACTTACTTACCTAACTACCTACTTACCTAACTACCTACTTACTTACTTACCTACCTAACTACCTATCTACCTACTTACCTAGCTACCTATCTGTTTATTTACGTGCCTACCTCCTTACTTATTAATCTATCATTCATTCATTCGTTCGTTCGTTCGTTTTTCTATGCCGCCCAACTCTCTAGCGACTCAGGGCGGCTCACAATAAAAAAAACCCGAATACGAATCGGTTTAAAAACATTTCAATTTCAAATAATTGCAGCCATCCATACATTCCTGGGGGGGCGACCTCGCTAGTAACCTCCCCCTTCCTCCAACTAACCTCAGATTGTGCCCCCTCGTTCTTGGGTTCACTTTCCTATTAAAAACACTTCCCTCCTGAACCTTATTTAACCCTTTAACGTATTTAAATGTTTCCACCACGTTCCCCCTTTCCCTTCTGTCCTTGAGTTCATGAAGTCTTTCCTGATAAATTTCGAAGAATTGATGTAGCTAGCGTGGCTGTATCTGGGCGCACCCACAACAGCTGGCACAGCTGCATTGTGGACCAACCAGAGTCTCCGAACACCCTTCAAGGGTAGACCCAGGTAGACCGCATTGCAACAATCCAGCCGGATTGTTAGTAGGGTCGCAATTGGTGCGCTTCTCTCTCCACTCTCCCCCCCAACAAAGACCACCCTAAACCCAAATATCCGGGATCCCCGCCTCCTCGACGACCCCCCCCCATCTTCTTATTCTATCTCCCTCCCCTCTTCCCTCTTTCGCCCCAAATCGCGAGGCTTCCCCCCCCCCCCATTTACCTGGGATTTAATTTGGAAGTTTTTTGTAGGGGGTGTCAAAAGCACCTCCGAAGCTACCAAGGTTGCCAGGGGAAGGCGGGGTGGGGGACGAGAGGGGGGAGGGAGGGGAAATAATAATTGGGACTCCAAACGGAGCGGAGGTCATTAATTAGGGGGAAAAATGCGGGGGGGGGAATAATCGCCCAGCGCAGCCGCGACTCTTTCGATCGGGTGGAAACGGAGGCAAAACGGTTGCTATTTTTTTGTTTCGGATCCCTTTTGGCCGCCTGGAGCGCCCGAAACCTCTTTCCGAGGGGGGCTCCTTTCTCCTCTCTCCCCACCCCCACCAAGTCTTTTGGCCTTTCGTTTGATTTTGATTAATTTATTTGATTTTTTTTAAAAAATAAAATAAAATAACATAGTGGTGTGGAATTCCACCGATGGCGCGCCATCCACCTTCGGAGCTCGAAGCCCCCGGGGGCTTTTTTCACCGACCGCCGCGCTTGGGGACACCCCCTCCCCATTTATTTGGCCGGGGAGGGGGAGAAGAGGAAGAGCCAAGGTTTGTGGGTAGGACCACGGTAGGGGGAGAGGCGGCCAAGGTGCGCCCGGCTGGGAAAAAATGGACTTTTTCGCCTTTTTTTCCTTCCTTCCCTTCTTTCTATTGCTTTCTCCCGTTGGCTTATTTTCCGCTCTTTTTTCCTTCACCTAGTCTCTCCCTCCCCCTTGTTTTTCCCCCTTTCCCCCTCCGTCTTTCCTTTCCTTTATTACTCCTCCCTATCTTCTTTCTCCCAGTTTTTTGGTTTAATCGCCTTTTCTGTTTTTCGTTTTTCTTATTTCCTTTTCCCTTTCCCCGTCCTTTCCTTTTCTCCTTTGTCATTTACGTCCCTCCTTTCCGTCCCCCCTTTTTTCTCTTTCTCTCTCTCTCTATTACACTCCTTCCATCCTACCAACCTTCCTCCTCCCTTGCCTTCCTTCTTTCCTTCCATTTTTTCTTTCTTTTCTTTCTTTTTCTTTCCTTCTTTCCTTCCTCCCTTCTTTCCTTCCTTCCTTTTTTCTCCTTTCATCCATTCCTCTGTCCGTTTCTCTCTATCTCTCCCTTTTACATTCTTTCTTCCTTCCCTATCTCCCTCCCTCCATTCCTCCCTCTATTTTTCCCTCTCTTTCACTCCCTCTCCCTTTTCTTTCTTTCTTCATTCTTCCCTCCTTCCTTTCTTTTTCTATTATCTTTCCTCTCTATTCATCCCTTTTCTTTCCTGGGTGTTAAAAACAGCCGCCACGTTTAGGTGTAAGAAATATATATATTTAAATGTATTTTCAGCTATAGAAGGAAAATGGGAGGAATCGAATCGAATCCGGACAATATTCGTTCTGGTCATTTACATTGCTCAAAAAAATAAAGGGAACATTCAAAGAACACATCTTAGATCTGAATGAATGAAATATTCTCCTTGAATACTTTGTTCTGCACAAAGTTGAATGCGCTGACCACAAAATGAAATTGATGGTCAATCAGTGTTGTTTCCTAAGTGGACAGTTTGATTGCACAGAAGTTTGATTGGCGTGAAGTTATATTGTGTTGGTTAAGTGTTCCCTTTATTTTTTTGAGCAGGGTAGATATAGATATAGATAGATATAGATAAAGATAGATACATAGATATTGATAGATATTGATATTGATAAAGATATGTATGCCGCCCCGAGTTTCCGGAGAGGGGCGGCATACAAATCCAAATAATAAAATAAATAAAAAATATATAGATAGATAACTGCTCAAAGGAACAAAGGGAACACTCAAAAAACCTATCCTAGATCTTAATGAATGAAATATTCTCATTGAATACCTTGTTCTGTACAAAGTTTGATTTACGTGGAGTTATATTCTGTTGTTGAAGTGTTCTCTTTATTATTATTTTTAAGCAGTATGTAAGCGGACTTAATTTCGCCCCTGATCTAAACCGTGAAGCCGAGGCGGGAGGTCCTGCAAACGATTAATGAGGGATAGGTTATACTGCCGGGAACAAAAAAAAACACCTCCCCCCCCCCCTTCTGAAAGGTGAAAAATGGCTAAGGACACCTCCACTAGCGGGAAAGATGATTTGAGCTCCCGGGGCTGATCGAGGCAGCCAAATCCTTAACACTGATTTCCAAACCAACCTGATTTGGGTTGTGGGGGAGTGTCAATGATGTATCCAAGAATGCTTGTTTGGCCACCACCGGGGAAAACACACGCGCGCGCGCGCAGGGGCTAAAAAAAGCATTAAACCCCCGGATTAAAAACCGGTGCCAACGTTTCCAGGCGCCACGCTCGGAGCTGCGAATCCGAATCCAAAAAAAAAAATCTCCCACCCACAATTATTTATCTCCCCTTCCGGCCGTATTTTCTCCCCCCACCCCTCCACACCAGAGTGCATCAGAACCACCGCCGGCCTGACTCGGGTCCAAAGACCAAGCGCCTTTCCAAGCCGCGCAAAGGAGGAGAGGATGGGGGTAGGGGCGTGCGCGGGATGGGGATGCTTTCTTACAGCCCTGTGACACGAGTTTTCGGGGTCTTTGGTTTCGGAGCCCCCGTTGCCGGCTAGCGGGGGGCTCTCAAAGCTGCCTCGACGGTAGAAAATCCGGGAGGTGGAACTTTGGCAAGCGGGAAAAGATTTGGCTGCTTTGTTCGGCGCGTTCACACGTGCAGGAGAAGGAAAGGGTTAAAAGAAGAGCGCTTTCGCGTGTAGAAGACGAGCCAAAAGAAAAAAACGGAGGAGGGTCGGTTTTTCCCCCAAAGGAGTCTCCAAAGCTGTGGTTTGATTTATTTCCGACTCACCGCTACTTGCCACGCGAGGCAAAAAAACAAATAGCGGCGAAAACGCATTTTTGGGCATCTGGTTGGCTTGGGCGAGATTTGGGCGCTCCTCCCGTCCCGACGAAAAACGATTCCCAGGGGATTTCTTTGGATGTTTCCTTGGAGCTGAAATTTCGGGGAAGAGAACGGGATCTCGGAACAAACGGGAGAAGTGGAGAAAAAAAGAGGGGGGTTCCGTTCCTTCAAGGCGCCATCGCAAGCCGGGTGGAGAGAAAGCTATTTTGTAGGGGTTTGATCCGAATAAATAGAGCAAAGGTGTATTAGGGAAGAGGGAGAGGAAGGAGGGAAAGGAAGAAAGGAAGGAAGAAAGAAAGAAAAGAGGAAAGGAAGGAAGAAAGAGCGAGAAGGAAGGAAGAAAGAAGGAAAGAAAGAAAGGGAGAAAGTAAGAGAGAGAGAGAGAAAGAAAAGAAAGAAAGAAAGAGGGAAGGAGGAAGGAAGAAGGAAGGAAGGAAGAGAGAACAAGAAAGAAAGGAAGAAAAGGAAAGGAAAGGAAAAAGAAGAGAAGAGAAGAGAGCATTGGTATATATACAGAGTGGATTTAAAAACGTGGTTGTCTTTTCTTCCAGGAATGGTTTCCTGTCTTTTTTTTTTTTTTTTTTTAGTGTACCCTGGCTGGCTATATGCCTGTTTTTGGGAATGGGTGTGTGTTCCTTGCATTGGCTTAAATGTGTATGTATTTCTTTTTCTCTATTTCGTTGACCCAAGTGGAACATTTTTGTTTTTATGTCAAGGTTGGGAGAGGGAGGAGAGATTGATCCATTTATTTATTTATTTATTCATTCATTCATTCATTCATTCATTTATGGATGGATGGATGGATGGATTCATTCATTCATTCATTCATTCATTCATTCATTCAGGCCCACTGAATTTTATAACCGTGATTGGTGAAAGTTAGAATGATGTTTTCAAAAATATGGTTTGAAATTGGAGAGGGGGGGGGGAGGGAGGGAGGATAGAATGGAGGGAAAGAGGGAGGAAGGAAGAGAATAACGAGGGAAAAGAAGGAAAGAAAAAGGGAGGGAGGGATGAAAAGAGGAAGGGGAGGAAAGAAAAGAGAGGAAGAAAAAGGGAGGAGGGAATGAAGCGAGCAGGAAGGGGAGCAGGAAGGAAAAGGGGCAGAGATGAAGGAAAGGGGGAGGGAAGAAAGAAGGAAAGAAAGAAAGAAAGAAAGAAGAAAAAGAAAGGAAAGAATGAAGGAGCGAGTGAAGGGAGGCCTACAGAACAGACTTTGCCTTTCCAAACCGGTTTGGCCTAAATACAAAAGATTGCAAGCGCCCCCCCTCTCCTCCGCGCCCGCGTGGTAGCTGGATTGTGGCATGTCGCCCTTCACTCTCTTGGGTATAAGTTTGCATATCCCCCCCCCACCTCTTTCCCCTCCCGCACCAGCAGTCTTTTGTTTCCAACCAATTGGTTCTGCTTGTTGGGTCCAGGAAGAGTCATTCCGCTTTCATCACGGAAAGCCCACCTCCCACTTCGAGATGGGGGTGGGCGCTTTTTAGGCCTTCCCTCCTTATTCCACCTGTCCCAAAGTCTGGGGGGGGACCCCAATCCTTCCCTTGCCTTTTGCCTTCTTTTCCTTTCTCCCTTTCTTCTTATTTCCTTCTTTTCTTTCCTCCTCTTCTCTTTCTCCTCTCCCCATTGTCCCTTTTTTTCTTTTGTACCCCTTTGATGCTTCTTTTCTTTCTCTCTTCCACTCCCCCTTTTCAACATTTGCCTCTCCGTCTTCATCCATTTATCTCCTTCCTTTCCCCATCCTTCCTTTCACCTGTCTCTCTTTGTCCTTTCTTTCCCTTTCTATTTTATTTCCTTTTCTCCGTTTCCTTCTTCTTTCCTTTTCTCCTGGCTCCCTTCCTTTCCCCTCCCCCCTTTCTTCCTTCATTCCTTTCTTTAGCCATCCCTTCTTACTCCATTTCTCTCTACAATTTTCTCCTCCCTTTCTTCCTCCCTCCCTCCCTTTCCTTCCTTCCTCTATCCATCCCTTCTTCCTTCGTTTCTCTCTCCAATGGTCTCCTTCCTTCCTGTCCTTCCTCCATCATCCATTCTTCCTTCGTTTCTCTTTCCAACGTCCTTCTTTCCTTTCCTTCCTTTATCCATCCCTTCTTCGTTCGTTTCTCTCTCCAACTTTCTCCTTCCTTCCTTCCTTCCTTCCTTCCTTCTTTCCCTTCCTTCTTCTATCCATCCCTTCTTCGTTTCTCTCTCCAACTCCCTTCCTCCTCCCACCTTTCTACTTTTCTTTTTCTTTCCTTTTTTCTTTGTTCGGACTTAATCTGAAAATCGCTCCCCAGAATGGGTGGGTTGGGGGCGCAGTCATTATTTAAGAGGCATCATTGCCGGTTCTCTCCCCCCCCCAATTTACCAGCGGCTCTTATTTAAAAGAAAAGGAAAGGGTCTCTAAATCCAGATTACGCCCCCTTTATCTCCCCCCCCCAGGCAAACAAAGGCCTTTGATTTTTATTTCATTGTGTTTTACCTGGGGCGAGGGGGGGGGGGTGTAGGGTTTCATATATATTTTTCTCTCTCTAAATTCCTAACTTTTTAATTCCTACCCTCTTTCTTCTTTCCCGAGAAGTTCACCCTAGGAGAAGCAAGGAATTCCGGGCGGGGGGCTTTCTCAGCACGCCTCCCCCTTCCCCGCCCTCCAACACACTCCCAATGTTGTCCTACAAATAGGAGGCGGCGGGGGGGGGGCGGGATGGACAGCGCCTTCTTCATTAGCGGACTCAATGAAATGGCTAACTATGGACTTACTTCCCGGTGGTTTTGAGAGATCCAAGCGAGGGGGGGCGGAGGATGGAGAAGAAAGAAAGGAGAGAGGACCTTATAAGTTAATCTCTCCTGTCGTCCCCCCCTCCCCGCCCCATTATCCCCGTACCTCGCATGACAAAGGCGGGAAGGACGAAGGAGAAAAATACCAAACTGCCTTCCTTAAATTCCTAGGCAACCGACCGCGCGAGCCCCAAAATTCCCAGTCCCCCCCCGCGCCGGTCCCACGCCCCCTCCCATTGGCGGAATTGAAGATGGGCAGACAGAGAATGAGAGCGATCCAATCCGGGCTTGTAAACTCTGGTGGCATCGGGGAAACCGTGCGCGTTTGGCAAAGGTTTTGGAGAGGTTTTCACTCTGTTTTTACGCGCGTTGCCCAGAGTCTCCTGTACTTCGGAAAAGGAGGCGCAAGGGACTTTAGGGAAGCCTCCCCCTCCCCTGGGTGTGTGAAGGGGCGTGCGAAGAAAATAGAACAAGCTGGCGAAAAGACCTCCTCGGCTTTCCACGTGTCCCCCGAACCCTCATTAGTTCCGACCCCACGGATATAATAATATTCACGCCGTCGGTTTTAGACAGAAGCGGCATATAGAATTGGTAACGTTCTACCTCCCGAAAGGGGTAGAAAAAATGAACGCAGCCCTGGTCAAGATAGCAACGGGCGCTCCTCTCCACCCCCTCATGGCGCCCCTCCCTCCATTAAATTGATGTGTAGGTTGGCTTTTGGAGGGGGGACTCGGAAATGTTCTTTTTTAAGGGTTCTTTCTGAGGTCCATTGGCGAGCTAATTTTGCCTCTGATTTCCTTCCTTCCTTCCTTCCTTCCTAATTTATTTTCTGTCTCTCTCTCTCTCTCTCTCTCTCTCTCTCTCTCTCTGTTTCTTTCTTTCTTTCTCTCTCTCCTTCCTTCCTTCTTTACTTCCTTGCACCAAAGACAAATTCCTTGTGTGTCCAATCACATGGCTAATATTCTATTCTATTCTATTCTATTCTAGTCTAGTCTATTCCTTCTTTCTCTTTCTTTTCCTTCCTTCTTTCTTTCTTCCTTTCTCTTCCTTTCTTTTTTCCTTCCTTCCTTCCTTCTTCCTTTCTTTCTTTCCATCCATCTGTCTTTCCGTCGTTCTGTCTTCCCCCCTCTCTCTTTCGCTCTCTCTCTCTTTCCCTTTCTCCCCTTCCTTACTTTTCCTCCACTCCCACCCACGCGCGCCTCTGCAATTCCCGAGATCTGGAATTAAGGAGCGAGGGTGAAGATAAACGGAGGAATATCCCGCGCTTCTTCTCAGACGTTTTTGTTTTTTTAATGGAGTGGGTAGGAGAGATTTCAATGAAGGGAAATCACCAAATCCGAACCCGTTCCTTTCCCCACGCCGCAGCCCCACCCACGCGTACGCGCGCCCCCAAACCCAAGCAGGCCGGCGGCCCAGAAGGTAGCAAGGAAAGTTTTCCCAGGCTGCGATCTTCTTGTAGCGCGGGTCTTACCCGGGACGAGCCACGCCGGTTTCTGAATCCACAAGCCGCGAAGGCAAGCCAGGGGAGAAACCCCCCTCCCATCCCCGACGGTGGGTGCGTGGAGACCGCTTCCCCCCACACACACTCTCCGTCCTCCCACCTGATGCTTTGGGTGTATTTTTCCCCACGAAAGATGGGGAGGGAGGAAGGAAGGAAGATGGAGAGGAAGAAGGGAGGTTGCATTGCCTTTGGGTGCCCCCCAACCCCACCCGCCTGGCCGGCCCAATTGTGTTGCGCCCCCGCCCGGCCCCGCCGTCGAGCCCCGGGTCGGAAGGCAAAAACTACTCACGGAGTAGACCTCGGGCGCGTCAGGTGCGAGTCTCGCCCCTCCACAATGGAGCTGCCTCCTTTTTCCCCCTCTGTGCCAAGCGCCAGGCTGGAGCCAATTTAGATATGCTATAAATTAAGGGGGTTGCCATGGCCACCGGCTCGCCATTGGCCGCCGCCCGCCCGACGTGGCGCCCCACGTCACCAAATCTGAATAAGGGTGCGCGAATTACTAAAGCCTCGAGACAAAGCTTGGGCGATGGGAGCAGCGCAAAAGTGGGATCGAGTCCCGGCCAGCCAGCGGCGCGCCGGCGAAGGAGGGGACCGGCCCGAGACCACCGCTGCGCCCGGGCCTTGCCAGGCAACACCTTCCCCCGACGCTCCCGGGGACGCCAAGCCCGGCATGCCGCGTTGAAGCCCACCTCGGCCCCCAAGAAAAGCGCCCAGGAGCCAGAGGGAGCCCCAGCGCGCCCAGAGGGAGAGGAGGAGGAAGAGGGGGAGGAAGAAGAAGAAGAGGAGGCGGCCGCGGGCGGCGCAGCGGATCGGCTGGGCGGCGCAGCCCTCCCACCCCCCTTGTCCGGCCGCGGCGATGATGGTGCATTGCGCCGGGTGTGAGCGGCCCATCCTGGACCGCTTTTTACTCAACGTCCTGGACCGGGCCTGGCACATCAAATGCGTTCAATGCTGCGAGTGCAAATGTAACCTCACCGAGAAATGCTTCTCCCGCGAAGGCAAGCTCTACTGCAAGAACGACTTTTTCAGGTGAGGGGGCCCTTCTCTCTTCCCCCCTCCCCGTCTCCTCGGGCGCTCCCCCTTCTTTCTCCCCCAAGGAGGGTGGCGTCCCCCGTCCGTCCGTTTCCTCCCCCCCCCGCAAATTTGCAACTGGCCCCTTTCAAGTCCTGCTTCCCCCCTCGCTGGGTTTCTTCCGACGCCCTTTCGCGGGTGCCTCCCTCGTGCCTCGCTTTACCTCCTGTCAAGCTCTGCCCTGCCCGTTTCCTCCGAGGCTGGGGCCTGAGCCCTTCGCCCCAAACGGCGAGGCTCGGAGGCAGCCCGGGGCAGCGAAATTCAGCGCGGTGGCGGGTGGAGGGGCGCGTGGGGTGGGAGGGGGAGAGGCAGCACACAGAGAGAGAGGACAAGAGAGAGGACAAGAGAGAGAGGAGAGAGAAAAAGGAGAGAGAAAAAGAGAGGGAGGGGAGAGGGGGGAGAGAGAGGAAAAAGAGAGAGAGAGAAAGAGGGGGGAGAGAGGAAGAGGAAGAAAGGAAGAGGGGGGGGAAGGAACCTTATGAAGAATGTGGCTTTTTTTCTCTCTCAGGTGGTTCGCGAGACTTAGCAAGCTAACCTGGCTTAGGAAAGGCGTAAATGCCGTTAGATCCCACTGCGCTGGCTTCCCAAGCACCTGTGGTTTGCCATGCCCAAACGAGAGAAAGGGAGAAAGAAGGATGGAGGGAAGGAGGGGGAGAAAGGGAAAGGGAGAAAAAGAAGAAGAGAGAGGGGAAGAAGGGGAAAAGGAGAAAGAGGGAGGGAGGGAAGGAGAGAGGGGGAGGGAGAAAGAGAGAGGGGGATAGAGAGAAGAGGAATGGGAGAAAGGGAGAGAGAGAAGGAGAGAAGAGGGAGAGAGAGAAGGAGAGAAGAGGGAGAGAGAAAGTGAGAAATAGGGAAACATGGAAGGAGAGAGGGAGGGAGAAAGAGAGAAAGGGGGAGAGAGAGAAAGGGAAAGAGGGAAAGAGGGAAGGAGAGAATGGGATAGAGGGAGAAAGAGAGAGAGGGAGAGAGAGAAAGAAAGGGAAAAGGAGAAAAGGGAGTGAAGGAAGGAGAGAGAGAGAGAAGGAAGGAGAGGAAGAGAAAGAGAGAGGGGGCCGGATTTGTCTATTGATGTTCTTAGTTTCAGCTTACTCGACGGCATAGCATCCCTGTGCCATCTCCAAGAGCCTCTCCTTCCACGCCCCAACCGGGACCCCGAGCTCTGCCCACGCGAGGGAGATCCAGCTCCGAAGAACCCCGTTTCCCTCCTCCTTTCCCACCCCACCCCTCCGCCCCATTTCCCCGGCCCCGCGGCTGGCTAGCACCCGCCCTACTGGGCACTTTTGCCTTTGGCGGGGGGCGCGCAAGCCTGAACGGCAAAATCGGGTCCGGCCAAAATTGTTTACCTGTGGCTGGCTTGTCGGGGCAGGCAGAGGGCGCGTGGGGTGGGTGGGTAGATAGGTGACGGGACCCGAAGCCCTTAATTCAGGGGAAAATTAAAAAAAAAACCAACACTAATTCAAGGGCCTGGAATTCGGGAGCTGCTCTCCGCGCGCCCCAATACTTACCTCTAGCCGGGCTGATCTCCCCCACCCCGCGCCAATTAACTGCCAGCTTATCCCACGCGCGAGAATCCACGCCCCCCATTCGCTCCCCCCATACAAGAGGGAGGGGGCAATGCCCCCAGGCCCCAAACTCTTGGGGCTTTGATTCCCCTCCCCAGATTCCAGATTGGACCCAGATTGTTGGGGTTTGCAATAACGCTGATTCTACAAACCGCTTGGAGAGGGCTGCGAAAGCCCCGCGAAGCGGTCTATAAGTCTAAGGGCTATTGTTTCTTATCATTTATTAATTGGACCTGTGTGCCGCCCTTCTCCGTAGACTGGGGGCGGCTCACAACACACACATATAAAGCAATATACAATAAAACGTATTGCTATATACTTCTTTGGAACGAGACTCCTTGGTTAGAAAGCGCCCAGGCCTGCAACCCTGAAGATGGGGGCGCGGGGGGAGGTGGCATTTTTTTTGGGGGGGGGGGTGTTGTAAGGAACCTCCTGGTTCTTTTCTCCTCCGGTGTCAACTTCTATATTTGGGGGGGGAGAGAGAGAAATGCTATTTGCTTCTATTATTTGCATTTCATTTGTTTATTTGGACTTCTATGCCCCCCCCAACTCCCAAAAGACTCTGCATTGTATTTTAATTTTTTTCTATACCGTAGGTATTTTGGGGGGGGGGGGAGAGAAATGCAATTTCCTTCTATTATTTGCATTTCATTTGTTTATTTGGACTTCTATGCCCCCCCCAACTCCCAAAGGGCTCTGTATTGTATTTTAATTTTTTTCTATACCGTAAATATTTGGGGAGGAGAAGGATAAATGCTATTTGCTTCTGTTATTGCATTTCATTTATCTATTTGGACTTATATGCCCCCCCCCAACTCCCAAAAGACTCTGTATTATATTTTAATTTTTTTCTATACCGTAAATATTTTGGGGGGGAGAGAAATGTTATTTACTTATTGCATTTTATGTGTGTATTTGGATTTATAGGCCGCCCAACTCCCAAAAGACTCTGTATTATATTTTAATTTTTTCCTATATCGTAAATATTTGGAGGGGGGAAAGAGAAATGCTATTTGCTTCTATGATTGCATTTTATGTATTTATCTGGATTTATAGGCCGCCCAACTCCCAAAGGACTCTGTATTTTATTTTATTTTATTTTTTTTAAAAGGTCTCCCCTTGTCTTGGAAAGAGAGGCTCTCTGGGGGTTTTCAGCGGTGGGGGGGGCGTGTGTGGACGGGAAAGAGGGGAGGGAGACCCCGATATAGATATGGTAATGAAGGCCCGCGTCCTAATTGAAGGGGACGGGTTGGGATGCCAAGGGGCCCTTTTCTTACTTAAATACGCGTTTTGTTTTGCCAACAAGCAGCCCGGGGTGGGTGAGTCGGGGAGGGGGGTGTAGAATCGGCCGCTCCCTTCCTTCTCCCCCCACCGACGTTGCAGAGGGGCGCGAAGGTAGCCCACCCGCAATTGTTTTGAGAAAAGAGCCCCTTACACCTCACAATCCACAATTAAAACCCCATTTTTTAAAAAAATGCAAAGCGTTTTTCGACTGTAAATGAGTTAGAACGCGCCCCCCTCCCCGATTAAGGGCGAGGGGAAGATTGGATAGGGGGGCGAACAAGAGAAGGGGGGGCACCGCTGAGATCCGCGGGTGTTTGGGCCCCAGGCGACGGCATATGAATAGGCGAGGAATTAAGCCGGCTTTGCACATGTAAACGGGCTCTTAGGACTATTCCGAATTCTTGGAATAGCCCCCCCATCTTCTTTCTCTAGATTTCTCTCCCCCCCCATCTCTTTAAAAAGCCTCCAAACGCCACGCAAAGAGTGAAAATAATTCCCCCTTTTTTCCCTATTTTTTTTAAATGCATAGTCTGTAATTTTTATTTCAAATTTGAATTTTAGTTCAAGGAAAGGGTGCTTGGCGTGGGGATGGAGGGCAAATAAAGGAATCTGGATCTCGGCTTCTACCTTTTGAGGATTGTTTTATGTTTTATGCCCGGATTGGAGCCTGCGAGGGAAGAAATCAAAAGACACCGCCGGGATTTTTTTTTTTTTAATATACATATATATTTTAAAAACGGAATAAAATCCAATCCTTTTTTGCGTTTAGGCGCAGAGGGGAGAAATACGCACTTCTACCCAGGCTGGAAAAAACCAATCTTCTTTAAAAATAATAATATACACACACACAAATGAAATTCGCACATCCAAAATAGGACGCGCCTTTCTCTAGGAACTAGATCCGAATCCAGAGAGCTGGGTTACCAACGAATTTTAAGCTTGGAGCAGCGCGATATTTGGAGAAGCGAAGCGCTCTTTCACCTCGGCTTTTGCGCGGAGCGGCGTCCCCTTGGATCAGGCCTATTCTTGAGCGCATTAATTCCCTTATAAACTATATTATAAATTGTAAATGGTATCTCTCTATCTCTATATATAGATATAGATTTTATGCGCTCAACCCGTCCAGGATTATTATTATTATTTTACAAGTCGGATCACCCAACGTCATTATCACGGACATCATTATCAATTTTTTTCCTTTCTGCAGGGCACAAATTGGACCATTTTTTAAAGGAGAAAGGGAAAATGTTCCTTCGAGCCTTGCATATTCTCTTCTCCTTAGACATTAGTGGCACGGTTTTCTCCTTATTGTAATTTAATTTAATTTAATTTATTATTTTATTTCCTTTATATTTTATTTTATTCTATTCTATTTTATTTTTATTGCAAACCGTTTCCATCAAGTGGCGCAGAAATACACGAAAAGCACTAAAGAAGGACCGAGATTTTTGGCGGGGTTGGGTGGGGGAGAAGGAAACGCTTCCTGGCCCGAGTAGAAAAAGGGTTCGATCCACCTGATCTGTTTCGAATTGGTTCGGCACAATTCGGGTTGTGGAAGGTTTCTTTGTCGGGGTGTGTGTGCAGGTGTGTATGAGAGAGTGGGGAGAGAAAGTAAAAACGAGAGTAGAGCGAATGAGAGGAGGGGGGACAATGAAGAGAGAGAGAGAGAGAAAACGAGAGGAGTAGAGAGAATGAGGGAGAACAAGAGAGAGAAAGAAAGGAGAGAGAAAACGAGACAAGTAGGAGAAAGAGAGAGAATGAGAGCGGAACAAGAGAGAGAGAAGGAGAAAAAGAGAAAATGAGAGAACTAGAAATAATGAGAAAGAGAGAAAACCGAGAGAACTAAAAAGAAAGAGATATATAGAGAAAGACGGGGAGACGGAAAAAGAGAGAGAGAGAAACGAGAGAAGTAGAGAGAATGAGAGGTGGAGAAAACGAAAGAAATGAGAGAAAGGGAGAGAAAGAGAATGGAACAAGAGAGAGAGAAAGAAAAGAAGAGAAAACGAGAGAACTAGAAAGAGATAGAGAGACAGAGTGGGAGAGAGAGAGAAAAAACGAGAGAGAATGAGGAGGAACAAGAGAGAGAAAAAAGAAAATGAGACAAGTGGAGAGAAAGAGAAAGAATGAGAGGTGGGGAAACGAGAGGAATGAGAACGGGAGAGAATGAGAGCAGAACAAGTGAGAGAGAGAGAGAGAGAAATGAGAAAACTAGAAAGAATGAGAGGGAGGGAGATGGAGATAGAGAGATAGAGAGAGAATGAGAGAAAACGAGAGAACTAAAAAGAAAGAGAGAAAGGGAGGGAGGGGGAAACGAGAGAAGTAGAGAGAATGAGAAAGAGAGAATGAGAGAAAAAAGAGAACTAAAAAGATAGATAGATAGATAGATAGATAGATAGATAGATAGATAGATAGATAGATAGATAGATAGATAGGGAGGGAGGGAGGGAGGGAGGGAGGGAAAACGAGGGAATGAGAAAACGGGAGAAGTAAAGAGAATGAGAGAGAGAGAATGAGAGAAAACGAGAGAACTAAGAAAAGAGAGACAGAGGGGGGAGGGAGATGGAAAACGAGAGAAGTAGAGAGAATGATGGGGGACAAGAGAGAAAGAAAGAAGAAAGAAAACGTGACAAGTAGAGAGAGAGAGAGAATGAGAGAGGGAAAAAGAGAGGAATGAGAGAAAGGGAGAGAGCGAGAGCGGAACAAGAGAGAGAAAATGAGAGAACTAGAAAGAGGGAGAGGGAGAAAGAGGGAGGGAGGAAGAGGGGGGGAGAGAGCAAACTACTCCCCTCCCGATCTATCCTAAAGGCCCCTGAAACGGCTATGGGTTAACTCGGGCGCTCTGGAGATCCGCATTCCCAACTCCCGGTGGAAGAAACTTGACCTCAGCGGGCGGGTCCTGCTCCTTTCTTCCCCCTCGCCATCCCGGGATGATCCCTATTTTTTTTTTGTAATCGATTCCTCTCCGGTTTTTTTCCAGGAAGTTTGGGACGAAGTGCGCGGGCTGCGCGCAGGGCATCTCCCCTTCGGATTTGGTCCGCAAAGCTCGGAGTAAAGTTTTCCACCTGAACTGTTTCACCTGCATGGTGTGTAACAAGCAGCTCTCCACGGGGGAGGAACTGTACATCATCGACGAGAACAAATTCGTCTGCAAGGAGGACTACCTGAGCTCCACCAGCTTGAAAGAAGGCAGCCTGAACTCAGGTGAGAGGCTGCCTACCCCCCCCCCCCCGCCTCCTCACCGCACCAAAAATCTTCGGCCCTGCCTCTGGGTTCGAATCCCAGCAGAAGGAGAGAGAACTGGGATGTATTTTGGTTTTGCTGCCGGATTTGTCATGTTTGGTGGTTCAGTGGTTAGAGTGCAGT
This sequence comes from Erythrolamprus reginae, assembly GCF_031021105.1. Classification (NCBI taxonomy): domain Eukaryota; kingdom Metazoa; phylum Chordata; class Lepidosauria; order Squamata; family Dipsadidae; genus Erythrolamprus; species Erythrolamprus reginae. The sequence continues at coordinate 44,536,732 of NC_091959.1, forward strand.
ACTGCACGCTATTATTCCATTCGATTGCATTCTATTCTATTCTATTTCTTCCTTCCTTTCTCTCCTTTCCTCCCTCCCGGCCTTCCCTTTCCCTCCTTCCTTCCTTCCTTCCTTCCTTCCTTCCATGCTTCTGCTCTCCCTCCCACCGTCCCTCCCTCCCTTCCCTTTCCCTTACCTCCCTCTTTCCTTCCTGCCTTCCATCCTTCCATCCATCCATTCTTCCACTCCCCCTCCCTCCCTTCCCTTTCCCTCCTTCCTGCCTTTCTTCCATCCATCCATCCTTCCATCCTTCCATTCTCCCTCCTCCTTCCTTCCTTCCTTCCATCAAATTATCCTTCCACTCTCCCTCCTCCCTCCCTCCCTTCCCCTTCCCTTCCTCCTTCCTTCTTTCCTTCCTTCCTTCCATCCATCCATCTATCCATCCATCTATCCATCCACTCTCCCTCCCTCCCTCCTCCCTATCTTCCTTCCCCCTTCATTTCTTCCTTCATCCCTCCTTCCATTCCTGCTCCCCATTTTCCTTCCTTCCTTCTCATCTTCCTTCCTTCTTCCCTCCCTCCCTCCCCATCTTCTTCCCTTCCCATCTTCCTTCCTTTTTTCCTTCCTTCCCTCCCTTTCCATCTTCCTTCCCATCCTCCTTCTTTCCTTCCTTCCTCCTTCTTCTCCATCTTTTTTCTCCCTCCCTTCCCATCACCCTCCCTTCCTTCCCTCCCTCCCTCCCTTTTCACCCCTTTCATCTTCCTTCCTTCCTTACCGCCCTCATATCTCTTCCTTCTTTCCCTCCCTCCCTCCTTCCTTTCCCCCTATTTCAATAGGACCAGGATGACATTTCCACCAGCAGCCTCCCAAGCTCATCACAATAGACTTCCCATCATTAAGTCAGACGCCCTGGCTGAGTTTCCTTAGACTTGTGGTCCAAAATAGCTCCAGAGCACCAGCTGGCGATGGCTTTTCCCAAACAGCTCGGTGGGTTGGCTGCTGCTACCCTCTGCTTTCCAAACTCTCCTCGTTTTTTCCCCCCCACCGCTTTATTTGTTTGGCAGATTCATTAATGAATCAATTAATTGATTGCCTTCCCACTGCCTTCGGGCTCCTCTGTCTTCTCAAAACAACTTCCATGCTTCTTTCCCTGGCCCAGTTTTCTCCCTGGGTTCTTCTTCCCAAGGAAAAATCAACAGTAGGGATCTCAACGGATAGCAAGATGAACTTGGCCGTTCATCCTGGCAGGGGTGGCGGGGAGTCAAAAGGAGGACCTGTTTGAAGACCTGTTGGTTGGTGGTATTTTCCCCTTTCTTTCCAAGTATTATCTGGTGGTTCCCTTGCATAGAAACATAGGTTGACGGCAGAAAAAGACCTCCTGGTCCATCTAGTCTGCCCTTATCCTATTTTCCGTATTTTATCTTAGGATGGATATATGTTTATCCCAGGCATGTTTAAATTCAGTTACTGTGGATTTACCAACCATGTCTACTGGTTCCAAGCATCTACTACTCTTTCAGTAAAATAATATTTTCTCACACATTGCTTCTGATCTTTCCCCCAACTCACCTCAGATTGTGCCCCCTTGTTCTTGGGATCATTTTCCTATTAAAAACACTTCCCTCCTGAACCTTATTTAACCCTTTAATGTATTTAAATGTTTCAATCATGTTCCCCCCCTTTCCCTTCTGTCCTCCAGACTATACAGATTGAGTTCAGGAAGTTCATTATCTCATTCTGGGACCCTAGCCAGCCGATAAGGCTTTCTTAGCAATATGGCAAAGCCGTTAAAAGACTTTAGTTTCATTTTGAAAAGATTTTAACTGTAAATATCTCTTGTACATAGTACAGTGGTACCTCTACTTATGAACTTAATTCATTCCGTGACCAAGTTCTTAAGTAGAAAAGTTTGTAAGAAGAAGCAATTTTTCCCCTAGGAATCAATGTAAAAGCAAATATTGTGTGTGATTGGGGAAACCACAGGCAGGGTGGAGGCCCTGTTTCCTTCCAGGAGATTCCTAGAGAGACCCCATGGAGGTTTCTCCCCACCTTTTCAAGTCCTGTTTCCTCCCAGGAGATTCCTAGAGAGGCCCCACAGAGGCTTCTCCCCACCTTTTCCGGCCCTGTTTCCTCCCAGGAGATTCCTAGAGAGGCCCCATGGAGGCTTCTCCCCACCCTTTCAAGTCCTGTTTCCTCCCAGGAGATTCCTAGAGAGGCCCCATGGAGGCTTCTCCCCACCTTTTCTGGCCCTGATTCCTAGAGAGGCCCCATGGAGGCTTCTTCCTGCCTTTTCCAGTTACAGTTTCGGAGGCTCAGGTTTGTAAGTGGAAAATGGTTCTTGAGAAGAGGCAAAAAAAATCCTTGAACACCTGGTTCTTATCTAGAAAAGTTTGTAAGTAGAGGCATTCTTAGGTAGAGGTACCACTGTAAAACCTTTATTATTTAAAACTGGTGGTGTGCATCTGGTTTCTGGGGGGCTCGGTGCTGGAGCAGAACAACTTTTGGCTAAGCTCTTCCCATGATGCTACTTGCTCTTTCTTTCCTCCACCCTATTGACCATTCTACCTTTTCCCACCCAACAGTTTCTTCCTGTACCGATCGAAGTTTATCTCCGGACATTCAGGACCCCCTGCAGGATGATACAAAGGAGACAGACAATTCCACTTCCTCGGATAAAGAGACCACCAATAACGAAAACGAGGAGCAGAACTCTGGAACCAAAAGAAGGGGACCTCGGACCACCATCAAAGCCAAGCAGCTGGAGACCCTCAAGGCGGCTTTTGCAGCCACCCCGAAACCCACCCGTCATATTCGGGAACAGCTAGCTCAAGAAACGGGGCTCAACATGAGAGTCATCCAGGTAAGAATATATATATATATATATTTGGCTATGTGAGAGTTTTGAAGAGGTCCAGCTGGAAATGGCAAGATCATACTTGGAGTACTGCATCTGATTCTGATGAAAGAAAGAAAGAAAGAAAGAAAGAAAGAAAGAAAGATAGAAATATAGAAAGAAAGAAAGAGAGAGAGGGAGAGAGGGGGAAGGAAGGAAGGAAGGAAAGAAAGATAGATAGATAGAAAGATAGAAAGAAAGAAAGAAAAAAGAGGTAGGGAGAGAGGGGGAAGGAAGGAAGAAAAGAAAGAAAGAAAGAAAGAAAGAAAGAAAGGGAAAGGAGGAGGAGGGGAGGGTGGTGGTTGTGGTGGAGGAAAAGGAGAAAGAAAGAAAGAAAGAAAAAAGGAGTGAGGGAGGGAAGGATGAAAGAAAGAAAGATAAAGAAGGGGAAGGGGAGGGAGGTGGTGGTGGTATCCTTCCCCTGGAGTGGGGAGAGAATGGAAATTTTGCAGTATCCTTCCCCCAGGAGTGGGAAGGGAATGGGGATTTTGCAATATCCTTACCTTGGTGTTGAGCAAGAATGGAGATTTTGCAATATCCTTCCCCTGGAGTGAGGGGGGAGTGGAGATTTTGTAGTATCCTTCCCCTAGAGCATGGAAGGAATGGAGATGTTGAAATATCCTTACCCTGGAGTTGAGTGAGAATGGAGATGTTGCAGTATCCTTCCCCCTGGAGTGGGGAGAGAATGGAGATTTTGCAGTATCCTTCCCCTGGAGTGGGCAGAGAATGGAGATTTTGCAGTATCCTTCCCCTGGAGTGAGCAGAGAATGGAGATTTTGCAGTATCCTTCCCCTGGAGTGGGGAGAGAATGGAGATGTTGCAGTATCCTTCCCCTGGAGTGGGGAGAGAATGGAGATGTTGCAGTATCCTTCCCCTGGAGTGGGGAGAGAATGGAGATTTTGCAGTATACTTCCCCAGGAGTGGGGAGAGAATGGAGATGTTGCAGTATCCTTCCCCTGGAGTGGGGAGAGAATGGGGATGTTGCAGTATCCTTCCCCTGGAGTGGGGAGAGAATGGAGATTTTGCAGTATCCTTCCCCTGGAGTGGGCAGAGAATGGAGATTTTGCAGTATCCTTCCCCTGGAGTGAGCAGAGAATGGAGATTTTGCAGTATCCTTCCCCTGGAGTGGGGAGAGAATGGAGATGTTGCAGTATCCTTCCCTTGGAGTGGGGAGAGAATGGAGATTTTGCAGTATCCTTCCCCTGGAGTGGGGAGAGAATGGAGATTTTGCAGTATCCTTCCCCTGGAGTTGAGTGAGAATGGAGATTTTGCAGTATCCTTCCCCTGGAGTGGGGAGAGAATGGAGTTTTTGCAGTATTTTTCCCCTGGAGTGGGGAGAGAATGGAGATGTTGCAGTATCCTTCCCCTGGAGTGAGAGAGAATGGAGTTTTTGCAGTATCCTTCCCCTGGAGTGGGGAGAGAATGGAGATGTTACAGTATCCTTCCCCTGGAGTGGAGAGAGAATGGAGATGTTGCAGTATCCTTCCCCCTGGAGTAGGGAGAGAATGGACATTTTGCAGAATCCTTCCCCTGGAGTGGGGAGAGAATGGAGATTTTGCAGTATCCTTCCCCTGGAGTGGGCAGAGAATGGAGATGTTGCAGTATCCTTCCCCTGGAGTGGGGAGAGAATGGAGTTTTTGCAGTATCTTCCCCTGGAGTAGGGAGAGAATGGACATTTTGCAGAATCCTTCCCCTGGAGTGGGGAGAGAATGGAGTTTTTGCAGTATCCTTCCCCCTGGAGTAGGGAGAGAATGGAGATGTTGCAGAATCCTTCCCCTGGAGTGGGGAGAGAATGGAGATGTTGCAACATCCTTCCCCACAGAACCAGCAGTAAAAAAAAATGGAAACCCAAGATTCTGCAAGGAAACAACCAAGTTCAGAGATCACCAAGGATCCCTCAGTTGGATCTTCATAGATGGACCTCGTCTTTTGTGCCTGACACAACCGCTCTTATGAAGCGTATGCTCTGGGAACTTTTCAGAAAGAGCCACCTTTACCTCCATTGTCACACACAAACAGCACCTTAGATTAGATTAGATTTATTGGATTTATATGCCACCCCTCTCCGCAGACTCGGGGTGGCTCACAACAATGGCAAAAACAGTACATAGTGACAAATCTAATATTTACCAATCTAATTACAGTTTTAGGTTAAAAAAGTCATAAAAGCAACCCCAATATATATAAAAAACAAGCACACAATCAATCATACACCAAAACAACATGGGCAAGGAGGAGATGTTTCAATTCCCCCATGCCTGACGGCAGAGGTGGGTTTTAAGGAGTTTACGAAAGGCAAGGAGGGTGGGGGCAATCCTAATCTCAGGAGGGAGCTGGTTCCACAGGGTCGGAGCCACCACAGAGAAGGCTCTTCCCCTGGGTCCCGCCAGACGACATTGTTTAGTCGACGGGACCCGGAGAAGGCCAACTCTGTGGGACCTAACCGGTTGCTGGGATTTCAGGTGTATTGATCTGGAAAGGGTCTTTGCTGCTGAGTGATCTCCAAGGATTTTTCTTCCCTTCCCCTCCCCCCTCCAAGAAATGAAGAACCATCCAAAAATGTTTGACAGCGAGCTTGTCAAACTGTGGGAGTCTTTGGGTTCCTGTCCAGAAGGATTTTTCTTTTATTTTTTACAGTCAGCCATCCTTCTTCATTATTTGTCTTCTAGGAAATGTTTTGAGAGCCAAAACCTTTGCTGCTTTAATTAAGAACGGGAAAGCCACCTTAACAAAAGCCAGAATTTGCAGGAGTCTCAGCCAGGAGGAGGGAGGGATTGAAGAATGGGAGCAGATGACATGTCTATCAGATAATTAGGTTTTCTTGGAGAGAGAAATCGTGGGTACAGACACAGCAGAGGTGGGATTCAGCAGGTTCCAGTAGGGGAGATTTTGAGTAGTTCGGAGAACCGGTAAGTACCAACCCAGATTGGCCCTGCCTCCATGTATTCTCTGCCTCCCAAATCCCTGCTGATCAGGAGGAAATGGAGATTTTGCAGTATCCATCACCTGGAGTGAGAAGGGAATGAGGATTTTGCTGTATCCTTCCCCTGGAGTGGGAATAGGGATTTTGCAGTATCCTTCCCCTGGAGTGGGAATAGGAATTTTGCAGTATTCTTCCCCTGGAGTGGGAATGGAGATTTTGCAGTATCCTTCCCCTGGAGTAGGAATAGGGATTTTGCAGTATCCTTCCCCTGGAGTGGGAATAGGGATTTTGCAGTATCCTTCCCCCCGGTGTATGGAGGGAATGGAGATTTTGCAGTATCCTTCCCCTGGAGTGGGGCGGGAATGAGGATTTTGCAGTATCCTTCCCCTGGAGTGGGGCGGGAATGAGGATTTTGCAGTATCCTTCCCCTGGAGTGGGGCGGGAATGAGGATTTTGCAGTATCCTTCCCCTGGAGCGGGAATAGGGATTTTGCAGTATCTTTCCCCTGGAGTGGGGAGGGAATGAGGATTTTGCAGTATCCTTCCCCTGGAGTGGGGAAGCATGGGGATTTTTCAGTATCCTTCCCCCGGAGTGTGGAGGGAATGGAGATTTTGCAGTAGCCTTCCCCTGGAGTGGGGAGAGAATGGAGATTTTGCAGTATCCTTCCCCTGGAGTGGGGAGGGAATGGAGATTTTGCAGTATCCTTCCCCTGGAGGGAGGGAAGGGAGATTTTGTAGTATCCTTCCCCTTCCATGCCCACCAAGCCATGCCCAAAGAACCGGTAGTAAAACAAAAATTTGGATTCCACCACCACGGACTAGGCAACATTCTCCCAACTCTCCCAACTTTTAAGACTTGTGACTTCAAGTCCCAGAATTCCCCAGCCAGTATGGGTGGCTGATGGAATTCTGGGAGCTGAAGTCCACGATTCTTAAAAAGCTCCCAAGTTTGGATTAGCCCGACTTCTCGTATTCATAGACGCCCCCAAATTAGTTCCACAAGATGGGCCAATTTCCACCGTCGCTGGTTAGCTGATGATTCAATGAATCTTGTGAATGCAACACCCCACTTTCTTAAATCATTAGCTCGGCTGGAAATAACCAGAGTGAAATTAATTTATGACTAGCAAAGGGGAGTGAGAGACCGGGCTGGTGTATTAAATGTGTTTTTCGTACAAGAGAAAGATTTCAGCTAAAACCAGGTGGCGAGTGGAAATCGCACATGAATTAGGAAAGGAATGGCGTTTCTGCCCTTGAGCTCTTGTGACCGAAGTCCTCGACTTATGGCGATAAATGTGAGCCATAAATGTGAGTCGGCTGTCTAGCATCTGAATTTTTTTATTATTAAACATAATTTTTATTTATAAACAAACACAAAGACATACAACAAGACAATCAAAACATTAAAAAATTTGGACAATTTGTTATGTGACCTGCATTACAGTTCTAACCATGTTTCTTTCCCATTACACAAGTCTTATTCACACAATATACACCAAATCCTAGCAATGATCTTAATCAGCTGTACCTTTTTTTAAAAATTCCCTTTTATATCCAAAACGCTGACCTTTATTTTCTGTTCTGCCAGCGTGTTTCAACCGCCCGTAATTACAGGGTAATTAGTCCAGGAAGACACACACCACACGATAAAAGGAAAACCCAAAATTTTTATCAACAGAAAAACAGAAGCAGCTCCCTTTTTAAATTTCAAAGGGATTTTCTGGTACACACAAGGCACAGGTGAAATGCAATCCAATTGCTCACCCAATAACTGGGAAATTGAGTCCAATTCTAAAATCCAGCGAGTCCACACACAATCTTGAAGAGCACGAAAACCACGATCTTGACGAAACAATGAATCAGATAAACTGCCATGAGGCTAAAACACCAGGCTGCCCTTTTATCTTTAGCACTAATTACAGCAGCCCCACCCAACCACAGGTGGCCTCATTTTCTCTTGTAATAATCCTTCAGTTGTTGTCTCCTATGCATCACTCTACGCATGCGTGGATGTGTTATTAATTCTTGTTCAGAATCCAAGGATGATGCAGATGATTGATCTCCACCTGGGCTATCTGCCAAACTCCCCTCTTTCCTGTCATGCTTCCTTGGTCAGAGGAGGCTTCGTCGGCAGATTCCATCGGGAGCAAAAGAGGCCTGCGGCATGTGGATGTCTCCTCCACATCCACCTCCACATTCCTTGGGGCAGGAACTGGGCCAGAGCTAACCACAACACTTTCCAAGTTTCTTGCTACTTATTAGGTCTCCTTTTCTTTTTTTCCCCCTTTTCCCCATCCGATTATAAAATTTATCCCAGCAGCTAATAAATTCTTCCTTGTCTCTGTTTTTTATTTTTTTGGTAATCCTGTCTGTTTCCGCACATGATATTATTTTTACGATAACGTCTTCTTCTTCCGTATAGTTTCATTTTTCCAGTTTTGTGCAATTAGTCTCTTCGCATGTGAAGAATTAAATACAATTGATCTTTATCAAAATGTTTTCGAGCTATACCTAGTAAAAATAGTTCTACTTTTTTCTCTAATATATCTTCTAACCACATGGTTGTAAGTGTGAAAAATGGTCTTATGTCACATTTTACAGGGCCGTGGTAACTTTGAATGGTCGTTAAATGAATTGTTGTAAGCCAAGGACCAGGAGTACCTGAATTAGTTAATTGACATGGCTTCCAAAATTTAAATCAAATTCTCTTGTTTCTATTTTCCCCCAAAATTAACCAATTACTACGTAATACATACGTATCTCTTAGTTTTCTATCCAATCATAAAACTTCCCCCAAATTTTATAATAACCCGAGTCTTGTTTATCTTTAAGTTTCAAAGCCTTCCGTCATTTCAAGGTTGGTAAAATGAGGACCTGGATTGGGGAGGGGGTTATATGCCCACTCTGTAAACCGCTTAGAGCAGAGGTAGGCAAAGATGGCTCTTCTATGAGTTGTGGACTGCAACTCCCAGAATTCCTGAGCCAATGAGCTGAGGAATTCTGGGAGCTGAAGTCCACATGTCATAGAAGAGCCATCTTTGCCTACCCCTGGCTTAGAGAATCCTTAAAGCGTCATGGAGCGGTATATAAATCTAAGCGCTATTGCTATTGTTATTCCCATTGCTAGAAACAAACAGCTTGGGCGACTTTCTGACATTGCATTGGCAGTTCTGTGTTAGCAAAAACTTCAGAAGAGAAGGATTTAGGGGTAGTGATTTCTGACATTCTCAAAATGGGTGAGCAGTGTGGCCGGGCAGCAGGAAAAGCAAGTAGGATGCTTGGCTGCATAGCTAGAGGTATAACAAGCAGGAAGAGGGAGATTGTGATCCCGTTATATAGAGCGCTGGTGAGACCCCATTTGGAATAATACTGTGTTCAGTTCTGGAGACCTCACCTACAAAAAGATATTGACAAAATTGAACGGGTCCAAGGACGGGCTACAAGAATGGTGGAAGGTCTTAAGCATAAAACGTATCAGGAAAGACTTCATGAACTCAACCTGTATAGTCTGGAGGACAGAAGGAAAAGGGGGGACATGATCGAAACATTTAAATATGTTAAAGGGTTAAATAAGGTCCAGGAGGGAAGTGTTTTTAATAGGAAAGTGAACACAAGGACAAGGGGACACAATCTGAGGTTAGTTGGGGGAAAGATCAAAAGCAATGTGAGAAAATATTATTTCACTGAAAGAGTAGTAGATCCTTGGAACAAACTTCCAGCAGACATGGTTGGTAAATCCACAGTCACTGAATTTAAATTTAAACGTGCCTGGGATAAACCTAGATCCATCCTAAGATAAAATACAAAAAATAGTATAAGGGCAGACTAGATGGACCATGAGGTCTTTTTCTGACGTCAGACTTCTATGTTTCTAAGCGAAGTCAATGGGGAAGCCAGGTTCACATATTAGCCTTGTTCCACTCAACAACCGTGGGCGAGAAGGGTCGTAAAATGGGTCAAACTTCACTTTGATGATCCTAGGGTCCAGGATTATTCTTATTTATGGTACTCACAGGGTGTTGAGGTCATAGGGAGCTAGGTGGCGCCGTGGTTGGGATGCGGTATTGCAAGCAAACTCTGCCCACAGCCTGAATTTTGTCTCATGAATAGCTTTATAGCATTTATGTACCGCTTCGTAGTGCTTTTGCAACCCTCTCCAAGCGGTTGACAGAATCAGTCTCTTGCCCCCAACAATCTGGGTGCTCGTTTGACCCCCCTTGGAAGGATGGAAGGATGAGTCAACCTTGAGCCGGTGGTGAGATTTGAACTGCTGAAATTTACAGCTAGCAGTTAGCAGAAGGAGCCTGCAGGGCTGCCTTCTAACCTCTGCGCCACCCCGGCTCTTAAGAGGAAGGAAGGAAGGAAGGAGGGAGGGAGGGAGGGAGGAAGGAAGGAAGGAAGGAAGGAAGGAAGGAAAGAAAGAAAGATAGATAGAAGGAAGAAATAGCAATTTCATTTAGACTTATATACCGCTTCGTAGTGTTTTTGCAGCCCTCTCTAAGCGGTTGACAGAGTCAGCCTCTTGCCCCCAACAATCTGGGTCCTCCTTTGACCCACCTAGGAAGGACGGAAGGCTGAGTTGACCTTGAGCCGGTGGTGAGATTTGAACTGCTGAAATTTACAGCTAGCAGTTAGCAGAAGGAGCCTGCAGGGCTGCCTTCTAACCCCTGTGCCACCCCGGCTCTTAAGAGGGAGGGAGGAAGGAAGGAAGGAAGGAAGGAAGGAAGGAAGGAAGGAAGGAAGGAAGGAAGGAAGGAAGGAATAGCAATTTCATTTAGACTTATATACCGCTTTGTAGTGCTTTTACAGCCCTCTCTAAGCGGTTTACAGAATCAGGATATATTGCCAATCTGGGTCCTCCTTTGACCCACCTCAGAAGGATGGAAGGCTAAGTCAACCTTGAGCCGGTGGTGAGATTTGAACTGCTGAACTACAGCTAGCAGTTAGCTGAAGTAGCCTGCAGTGCTGCACTCTAACCACTGAGCCACCCCAGCTCAGAATAATCTTCCACCAGGAGGATTATGGGCCCATTCTCAACATGCACTTAACCCAGGTCGGGAATTGATCCCTTTGCTAAGCTCACCCAACGCCAACCGCCAACTAACCCAACAGGAGGCCTTGTCAAATTCCTATCCGTTGTCACCTCTTTTCCCTCCGCACAGGCATTCAAGATTAGCCCAGCTTAGTTGGTGGCTTGAATGCAACAGTCCACGTGCAAAAAAAAAAAAATAAATGCAGTTGTACTGATAGAAGAAAATATTGATAGCTCAGGGTTGAACTTGATGGTCTTGCAGATGTTTCATCGCCAAACTAGGTAACATTGACAGTGCTAGAAAGAGTGGGGTTTGTGGGGGGTAGAGGAAAAGGAGGAGGAGGTTGAGGAGGAGGAGGAGGAAGAGAGGAGGAGGAAGAGGAGGAGGAGGAAGAGGAGGAGAAAGAGAAGGAAGAGGAGGACAAAGAGGAGGAGAAGAAGAGAAGGAGGAAGAGGAGGAGGAAGAGGAGGAGGAGAGGAGGAGGAGGAGAGGAGGAGGAGGAGGAGGAGAAGAGGAGGAGGAAGAGGAGGAGGAGAAGAGGAGGAGGAGGAGGAGGAGGAGGAGGAGAAGAGGAGGAGGAGAAGAGGAGGAGGAAGAGGAGGAGGAGAAGAGGAGGAGGAGGAGAAGAGGAGGAAGAGGAGGAGGAGAAGAGGAGGAGGAGGAGGAGGAGGAGAAGAGGAGGAGGAAGAGGAGGAGGAGAAGAGGAGGAGGAGGAGAAGAGGAGGAAGAGGAGGAGGAGAAGAGGAGGAGGAGAAGAGGAGGAGGAGGAGGAGGAGGAGAAGAGGAGGAGGAGAAGAGGAGGAGGAAGAGGAGGAGGAGAAGAGGAGGAGGAGGAGAAGAGGAGGAGGAGAAGAGGAGGAGGAGGGGAGGAGAAGGAGCTTGATTGTTTTTTTGCTGATGTTTTAGTACCCAACTACGTAACATATTCAGTGCTAGGAAGGAATGGGCTTTGCAGAGTGGAGGATGAAGAGGAGAAGGTAATATTCTTCTAGAGTCTAGACCCCCCCCCGGTTCCTAACATGGGGCCCACACCCCACCGGGGGGGGGGGGTAATTTGATTTTAAACCAAGTTAATGGCCTTTTTAGGCTTCCTCCACATGAGTAGGAGTTCACTTTTTGAATAGTAAGACTTCTATGTCACTGGGGCTAGGTGGCATGAGGATTTTAGGTGGAGCATGAACAAAACGAGGTTGGGAACCACTGGTCTAGACCTTTCACTACCAAGCTACGTAACATCATCAGTATATCCAGTTGCTTTCTAGGAAGGATTCGTCTCATTTCCCAATTCTATTGTTTCTTCAGGAATAGGACCAGCCTCTCCCTCAGTCCCATTTTAATAATAATAATAATAATAATAATAATAATAATAATAATAATAATAATAATAATAATTTATTAGATTTGTATGCAGCCCCTCGCCGTAGACTTGGAGGTGTGTTACTGGAGAAACTGGGAATGGGTGGGATTGGCGGGGTTTTAAAGGATGGTGTGGCTGCTCAGAGACCTTCATCTTACCACCATCATCTTCCGAACTCTTCTCAACAGGTTTGGTTCCAGAACCGACGCTCCAAAGAGCGAAGAATGAAGCAACTGAGCGCTCTGGGTGCCCGGAGACACGCGTTCTTCCGGAGTCCTCGGCGCATGCGCCCTCTGGGAGGCCGCCTGGATGAATCCGAGATGCTGGGCACGGCTCCTTACAGTTACTATGGAGGTAAGACGCTTTCTTCTCCTCCAATGGGAGGTGTCTCCTTCAAGGGCGACATTATTTCCTCTTGCTTACGTTCTCCTTGGTTTCTATTAACCCTCCCTTAAGTCGGGGAGGACGAATGTCAGCCCTTTTGTAGATGGCTTTATTTCCAAGTACAGTGGTACCTCTACCTAAGAATGCCTCTACTTACGAACTTTTCTAGATAAGAACCGGGTGTTCAAGATTTTTTTGCCTCTTCTCAAGAACCATTTTCCACTTACAAACCCGAGCCTCTGAAACTGTAACCGGAAAAGGCAGGGACAAGCCTCCCTGGGGCCTCTCTAGGAATCTCCTGGGAGGAAACAGGGCCAGAAAAGGCAGGGAGAAGCCTCTGTAGGGCCTCTCTAGGAATCTCCTCAGAGGAAACAGGGTCAGAAAAGGTGGGGAAGCCTCCGTGGGGCCTCTCTAGAAATCTCCTGGGAGGAAACAGGGCTGGAAAAGGCAGGGAGAAGCCTCCGTGGGGCCTCTTTAGGAATCTCCTTGGAGGAAACAGGGCCGGAAAAGGCAGGGAAGCCTCCATGGGGCCTCTCTAGGAAACTCCTGGGAGGAAACAGGGCCAGAAAAGGCAGGGAGAAGCCTCTGTAGGGCCTCTCTAGGAATCTCCTCGGAGGAAACAGGGCTGGACAAGGTGGGGAAGCCTCCGTGGGGCCTCTCTAGGAATCTTCTGGGAGGAAAGAGGGCTGGAAAAGGCAGGGAGAAGCCTCCGTGGGGCCTCTCTAGGAATCTCCTGGGAGGAAACAGGGCTGGGAAAGGCAGGGAGAAGCCTCTGTGGGGCCTCTCTAGGAATCTCCTGGGAGGAAACAGGGATGGAAAAAGCGGGGAGAAGCCTCTGTGGGGCCTCTCTAGGAATCTCCTGGGAGGAAACAGGGCCTCCACCCTCCCTGTGGTTTCCCCAATTGCACATTATTTGCTTTTACATTGATTCCTATGGGAAAAACTGCTTCTTCTTACAAACTTTTCTACTTAAGAACCTGGTCAGGGAAAGAATTAAGTTCGTAAGTAGAGGTACCACTGTACAGGTCTTTAGAATTTGAGGGGTTTGGTTCTGGTTAGGTTTACAGCATGCTTCCATCGTGGTTTGTTGGCTTAGCCATCATCGCTGGGCTCCCCGCCGTTGCAAAGCCGTGGACTCAGCGAGATCAGGGTGTGCAGGAGGCACTTGGCCACAAACAAGTGAAACCCGCAGCAGGTGTGCACAGTGTTGTCAATTCAGCTTTTTGAGTTTGAAGCATTTGGTTTGTTTTTGCTCAATTTGAAAATTTAGGGAGACTAGGATACATCTATTTCGGCCTTATTTTGGCCTCAGCAGCTAGCCATACCCTCACTGGGACTTGAACTATCTATTTGCTCAAAATAGGGGCTACTTCTTGGTCCGCCCAAAGGGGAAAGTCAATATTTGGAATATTAAAACTTCTTAGGCAAGTTTTGCCATGATGGAAAAATAGTGTTTTCAAGTGAGCTTTTTCTTCACTATTCCTTGTTAGCTTTTTTTGGAAGGAGTGTTGTAATTTGTGATTATTGATCCCATACCATAAAGTCAGTGTCAACTGTAAGGTTTTCTCCAGCCCAAACAGGTTTTCAGGTCCCTCATCCCTACTATAATTTATTTATTTTATTATTTTTTATGCCGCCCTTCTCCTTAGACTCAGGGCGGCTTACAACATGCTAGCAATAGCACTTTTTAAACAGAGCTAGGCTATTGCTCCCACAATCCGGGTCCTCATTTGACCCATCTCGGAAGGATGGAAGACTGAGTCAACCTTGAGCCGGTGATGAGATTTGAACCGCTGACCTGTAGATCTAGCAGTCAGCTTTAGTGGCCTGCAGTAGAGCACTGTTTCAACTCAGCACCTTTGCTTCTGGCCTCTTTCCTTCCAATTCCCCCAAAATGGAGTTTTCTCCATAAAGTTGGGCCTTCACACGATGTGTCCTAAATAGGGTAATTTAAAACTGGTCATTTGGGTCCTCCAGCAAAAATTCTGGGTTTATATGTTGAAAGATAGATTTCTAGTCTGTCCATGATATTTTCAGGAGTCCTCTCAAACTCCAAAGTTATCCTACTTCGTTTGAAGTCCACCTTTTCGCTTTTACAGAGAATAGAATAGAATAGAATAGAATAGAATAGAATAAATAGCATAGCATAGCAGAGAAGAGAAGAGAAGAGAAGAGAAGTGAATAGACAGAATAGAATAAATAGCATAGAATAGAATAGTTAGAATAGAATAGAATAAATAGCATAGCATAGCATAAAAGAGAAGAGAAGAGAAGTGAATAGACAGAATAGAATAAATAGCATAGAATAGAATAGATAGAATAGAATAGAATAAATAGCATAGCATAGCATAGAAGAGAAGAGAAGAGAAGTGAATAGACAGAATATAATAAATAGCGTAGCATAGCATAGAATAGAATGGAATGGAATAGATAGAATAGAATAAATAGCATAGCATAGCATAAAAGAGAAGAGAAGAGAAGTGAATAGACAGAATAGAATAAATAGCATAGAATAGAATAGATAGAATAGAATAGAATAAATAGCATAGCATAGCATAGAAGAGAAGAGAAGAGAAGTGAATAGACAGAATATAATAAATAGCGTAGCATAGCATAGAATAGAATGGAATGGAATAGATAGAATAGAATAAATAGCATAGCATAGCATAAAAGAGAAGAGAAGAGAAGTGAATAGACAGAATAGAATAAATAGCATAGAATAGAATAGATAGAATAGAATAGAATAAATAGCATAGCATAGCATAGAAGAGAAGAGAAGAGAAGTGAATAGACAGAATATAATAAATAGCGTAGCATAGCATAGAATAGAATGGAATGGAATAGATAGAATAGAATAAATAGCATAGCATAGCATAAAAGAGAAGAGAAGAGAAGTGAATAGACAGAATAGAATAAATAGCATAGAATAGAATAGATAGAATAGAATAGAATAAATAGCATAGCATAGCATAGAAGAGAAGAGAAGAGAAGTGAATAGACAGAATATAATAAATAGCGTAGCATAGCATAGAATAGAATGGAATGGAATAGATAGAATAGAATAAATAGCATAGCATAGCAGAGAAGAGAAGAGAAGACAAGACAAGAGAAGAGAAGTGAATAGACAGAATAGAATAAATAGCATAGAATAGAATAGATAGAATAGAATATAATAAATAGCATAGCATAGAAGAGAAGAGAAGTGAATAGACAGAAGAGAATAAATAGCATAGAATAGAATAGATAGAATAGAATAAATAGCATAGCATAGCATAGAAGAGAAGAGAAGAGAAGAGAAGAGAAGTGAATAGACAGAATAGAATAAATAGCATAGAATAGAATAGATAGAATAGAATAGAATAAATAGCATAACATAGCATAGCATAGCATAGAAGAGAAGAGAAGTGAATAGACAGAAGAGAATAAATAGCATAGAATAGAATAGATAGAATAGAATAAATAGCATAGCATAGCAGAGAAGAGAAGTGAATAGACAGAAGAGAATAAATAGCATAGCATAGCATAGCATAGAATAGAATAGAATAGAATAGAATAGAATAGAATAGAATTCTTCATTGGCCAAGTGTAATTGGACACACAAGGAATTTGTTTTAGGTGCATATAATCTCAGTGTACATAAAAGAAAAGATACATTTGTCAAGAAATGTGGTACAATACTTAATGATTGTCATAGGGGTCAAATAAGCAATGAGTAAACAATCAATATTAATAAAAATCTTAAGGATACAAACAACAAGCTACAGTCATAGGTGGGAGGAAAAGGATGATAGGAATAATGAGAAAAATCTAGTAGTAATAGTAGTGCAGACTTAGTAAATAGTTTGACAGTATTGAGGGAATTATTTGTTTAGCAGAGTGATGGCGTTCGGAAGAAAACTGTTCTTGTGTCTAGTTGTCTTGGTGTGCAGTACTCTGTAGCGACGTTTTGAGGGTAGGAGTTGAAGCAGTTTGTGTCCAGGATGCGAGGGGTCAGTAAATATTTTCACGGCCCTCTTTTTGACTCATGCAAGTATACAAGTCCTCAATGGAAGGCAGAGTGTCAAAATATCATTGTTTTTTATTTTGGTTGGTAGAGAAATTTCACAGTTTCTGAGGGTCTTGATGGCTGTTCTGGTCTACTACAAATTTCTGGACTATTTGAGTCCTTTCCTATTAATGGTTGATCCTAAAAGTCAGAAGTTCACCACCTTCATAACTTCACGGTGGATTCTAAGGCTTGGAGATGTCATTCATTTGGCCTTCTTTCTTTTTTTGAAATATTTTTATTGAATTTTTTTAAAAAATGACAAACAACGACATACAACATTAAACACTCAAGGAGCTGCCGTTGCTCCGCTTATCTTAGAAGTCTAACTACTACAAAAAATAAAAACCTAACTATAATCAGATCAATACAAAAATAGCATACATTTGTATTAGGTATTTATTAAATTTAACTCTATATGTTAATTTAATTACTTTGTCTGGAGAATACTTATTCAAAAAATATAATATAATGAATAGCATATCTAAGTTTATTCTACTATACACATTTTTTTTAAACTATTAAACTCTGAGGGTCTTGATGGCTGTTCTGGTCTACTACAAATTTCTGGCTGAGGGTCTTGATGGCTGTTCTGGTCTACTACAAATTACTACAATATTTGAGTCCTTTCCTGCTGATGGTTGATCCTAAAAGTCAGAGGTTCTCCACCACCTTCATAACTTCACGGTGGATTCTAAGGCTTGGAGATGTCATTCATTTGGCCTTCTTGATAGCTGATCTTATTCTCATATTTCCCCCTCTCTGGGCTCCTTGACTTTTATTGCTAAAGTAAATTGGATTTCTAGATCCAGATATTGTCATTAAAAAGGCAGCATCACCATGCGTGCAAACTGAAGAGTAATAGATGGAGCTTGTGATCTGTTTGTGCACAAGTGTGCAAACCCAGAGAGGTAATAACCGAAGCTTGTGATCTTTTTGGGCACAAGTGTGTATTGTGCCTTTTGATAAATGTTCACTAAAGTGAGATGCTCGTGCATAAGTGGGCAAACTGGAGAGGTAATAGCTATAGCTTGTGAATGTGCTTGCCTAGTTATAAATGTTCACTACAGTGACATGCTTGTGCACAAGTGTGCAAACTGGAGAGGTAATAGCTGTGGTGTGATCTGATCGTGCACAAGCTTGTGTGCCAAGTTATAAATGTTCACTAAAGTGATTTACTTGTGCACAAGCATGAAAACTGGAGAGGTAATAGCTGCAGTGTGATCTGATCGTGCACAAGCTTGTGTGCCAAGTTATAAATGTTCACTAAAGTGATTTACTTGTGCACAAGCATGCAAACTGGAGAGGTAATAAATGCAGCTTGTGACAGGTGTGTGTGCCTAGTTATAAATGTTCACTAAAATGATATGTGTTTGCACAAGTGTGCAAACTGGAGAGGTAATAGCTGGAGTCCATAATCTGTGCACATGCGTGCCTAATTATAAATGTTCACTAAAGTGATACACTTGTGCACAAGTGTGCAAAACCAGAGAGGTAATAAATGTAGCTTGTGACAAGCGTACGTGCCTAGTTATAAATGTTCACTAAAGTTATATGTTGGTGCACAAGTGTGCAAACTGGAGAGGTAATAAATGCAGCTTGTGACAGTGTGCGTGCCTAGTTATAAATCTTCACTAAAGTGATATGTGTTTGCACAAGTGTGCAAACTGTGTGCAAGTGTGCAAACTGGAGAGGTAATGGCTGGAGTCCATAATCTGTTTGTGCACATGCGTGCCTAGTTATAAATGTTCACTAAAGTGATATGCTTGTGCACAACTGTGCAAAACCAGAGAGGTAATAAATGCAACTTGTGACAAGCGTGCATGCCTAGTTATAAATCTTCACTAAAGTTATATGTTGGTGCATATATAAATGTAATAAATGTAGCTTGTGATCTGTTCGTGCACAAGCGTGCATGCCTAGTTATAAATGTTCACCAAAGTGTATTTGTTTTGGCAAAGCACCGCCGTGCAACAGGGCCAAAAGTTGCCCATATATTTTAAGTGTGAATGCGTGCCTCACTATCTCAGGGACAGCTTCAACCAAGGGAGTGGGCCTCATGAATGAGTCAACCTCGTTTGTGCTTCCTGAATCAGGTTTTGATTGTTGTCCCCTTTTGTGTGTTTTCACACCTGTGTTTCCAAACAGAGAACCTGACTGAGGCAGAGAAAGATAGAGAGGGAGGGGGCAAAGAGAGAGAAAAGAAAGGAGGGAGGGAAAGAGAGAGAAAGACAGAGATGGAGAGACGCCCAGCGAGAGAGAGAGAAAGAGAGGGATGATGGAAAAGAAAGAGAGAGAGGGAGGGAGGGGTGGAGGGAGACCCAGAGAAAGACAGAGAGAGGAAGACAGAGAGGGAGGGGGAAAAAGAGAGAAGGAAGAGAAACAGATAGACAGACATACAGAGACAGAGAGAGGAAGGGGGAAAGAAAGAGAGGGAGAAAGAGAGAGAAAGAAAAAGAGACAGAGAGGGAGGGGGAAAGAAAAAGGGAGGGGGAGAAAGAGAGAGAGAAAGAATGAAGCACACCTGTTTGGTCAGGGTCAGCTTTTCCAGCTGTGCAGTAATACTGGACTCACTCTGGGGGTCTACATATCCAGGGATAAGCCAAGGGGGCTTCATGATGGACTGCAAAGCCTGGGTTTTTTTTTTTCAAAAAGCGCTGCCTTCTAATCCCATTGGTTCCACACAAAAAGCTGAGACCAGGCTCCTGATCTTTCTTGCGCCCCCCCCTCCCCACCTTTCCACTCCCCCAAGGTTTCTCCTCCTCCTCTGCCCTCCTCCAGATGTGGCCTTGGTGGAAGTCAGTTGCTTTTTGTGAGGTCCTCAAATCCGTTTCTTTTCATGGGGTGCAAATGAATTAGAGGGATGCAATTCAGTTCCTTTTTGTGGGGTGCATATCAATTATTTGTGGGTGCAAATCAATTCTTTGTGGATGCAAATCAATTCAAGGGATGTAGCTCAGTTCTTTTTTGTGGGGTGCACATAAATTCAAGGGGTGCAATTTAGTTCCCTTTTGCATGGTGCATATCAATTCTTTATGGGGTACAAATCAATTCGAGGGGTGCAATTCAGTTCCTTTTTGGGGGGGCAACTTAATTTTTGTCAGGTGCAAATCAATTCTTTGTGGGGTGCAAATAAATTCAAGGGATGCAATTCAGTTCCTTTTTCTGGGGTGCATATACATTCTTCAGGGGTGCAAATCAATTTGAGGGGTGCAATTCAGGTTTTTTCGTGGGGTGCAAATTAATCCTTTGTAGGTTGCAAATCTATTCACGGGATACAATTCAGTTCCTTTTTGTGGGGTGCATGTCAATTCTTTGTGGGGTGCAAATCAATTCTTTGTGGGTGGGGCACCTATCGATAATTTGTGGGATACAAATCAATTTTTGTGGGCCCCCTATCAATTCTTTGTGGGGTGCTAATCATTTATTTGGGGGTGCAAACATTCTTTGCGGGTGCAAATCCATTCTCGGGGTGCAACGGAGGGAAGAGCCGGCTGTCACTCACCTCCTCTCTGCTCTCTTCCCCCCCCCGACCCCCCCCCCATCCCTCCACAGATTACCAAGGCGATTACTACGGCCCCGGGAGCAACTACGACTTCTTCTCGCACGGCCCCCCGTCTCAGGCGCAATCCCCGGCCGACTCCAGCTACATCCCGACCTCGGGGCCCGGCTCCACGCCGCTGGGGCCCCTGGACGCCCCCTTGGCCGGACACCACCCCTCGGACAACCAAAGGTACACGGATATGATCTCCCATTCCGACACGCCCAGCCCGGAGCCTCCCGGCCTGCCGGGGTCGCTACACCCCATCCCAGGCGAAGTCTTCAGCGGGGGTCCCAGCCCCCCTTTCCAAATGTCGGGGTACAGCGGAGCCCTCTCGCATTCCAACCAAGAGCTCAGCGAAGCCGCTGTCTGGTAGAGCGCCCCCACCCGGGAGAAGGGGGGCGCTCCAGACTTCTACTCCAAGTCCCCTCCAAGTCGGACCGAACCCTCTTTCCACCCGGAGGTGTTAGAAAGGGGGGGGGGTCTTCCCTCGGAACCGCCTTGTCCTCGGAGTGGGGGTCCAGTAGAGACGCTTGGAAGTTCTGGGAGGGGGCGTCCAGCTGGGGACGGGGGCCTTCGGCCAGCCGCCCACCTCCGATTTTCATCACCACTCTTGGTTTTCTTGGACCAAAGTAGAACCCGCTCCTTTTATTTCGAAGACTTGGGAGGATGAGGATGGAGAGAGAGGAGGGGGCTTCGCTTCCCCTGGACCCCCCCATTCCTCCTTGTCCACTCTGGCCCACCCACTCACCCAAGATAGTGTCTTGGGTTCCGTTTTTAGCGTTTCTTTCCTATTTTTTAAAGAAAAAGGCATTTGAGAAGAAGACGCGCACGGAAACGCAGCCAAAACAAAATTGGAATTATGTTGGCTTTTGCTTTCTCTGGATTCGGACCCCAGAGGTGGGAATTATTATTTTTTAAAAGAGAGAATGGATTTTTCTTTTAAAATTAGGAGGCTGGGTTGATTGACAGAAAGGAGGGGAGAACTGGTTTTTTGTTTAAATTTTTATTTTTATTTTTTGCTGGTGACGCGGCGCCCCCTGGTGGTCGGTGTTTGGAACGACCCGCCGGATTTTTCTTTCAAAACAAAAAGAGACTTCCTTCGAGATGGATTTGGCGGAGGGTTGTTTTAGTTTACTCTTCGGTTGTATTTCTTTGTTAATATTATTCTAATATTATTCTTTATTTTGATTGGGGAGGGAAGACGACGGACCCCCGACCTCACCACCACTCCCCACTAACAGCAAACATTTTTAAAAGAGAGAGAGAAAAGAAAATAATTGGAAGACGGTTAAGGACTTTTGCACCAAACTTTGCTGGAAGGCTCTTTGAGGATGTATTATAATAGGGTTTTTTTGCTCCTAGTTTCTTTATTTTGTATAAAGAAGAAACAAATAAAGTATGTTTTTGTGTTTATTGGATTAATTATTACATCAAGAATCTCAAAATAAACCAAGGAAAGTGTGCTAAATTGGTATGAAAAGTGACAAAATGGCCACATGTAAATAATCACTTTAAAAAATTACATTTGTTGAGGCTAATTATTACTCTGAAAAAAGAAATGTCCAGACTATATTCCAGAAGAAATGGAATCCAATCTTCAAACATAGTCAACATGGTAGGGAAAGCGAGTAGAATGCTTGACGGCATAGCTAGAGGTATCACAAGCAGGAAGAGGGAGATTGTGATCCCGCTGTATAGAGCGCTAATGAGACCCCATTTGGAACACTGTGTTCAGTTCTGGAGACCTCACCTAAAAAAAGATATGGATCAAATTGAACGGGTCCAAAGACGGGCTACTAAAGTGGTGGAAGGTCTTCAGTATAAAACTCTATGAGGAAAGGCTCAATGAACTCAACCTGCATAGTCTGGACTCTGGAGGACAGGAGGGAAAGGGGGGACACGATCAAAACATTTAAATACGTTAAAGGGTTAAATAAGGATCAGGAGGGAAGTGTTTTTAATAGGAAAGTGAACACAAGAACAAGGGGGCACAATCTGAGGTTAGTTGGAGGAAAGATCAGAAGCAACGTGAGAAAATATCTTTTGACCGAAAGAGGAGTAGATGCTTGGAACAAACTTCCAGCAGATGTGGTTGGTCAATCCACAGCAACTGAATTGAAACATGCCTGGGATAAACATAGATCCATCCTAAGTTAAAATACAGGAAATGGTATAAGGGCAGACTAGATGGACCAGGAGGTTTTTTTCTGCCGTCAGTCTTCTATGTTTCTAACTTCCTCTTTGCTTTTTAATGTTGTCTCCGTGGGAGCGTTCTTCGGCAGTCTTATTTAAATTTTGATTTACGATTCTTTCCATTTCTTTAAATAACTGCTCTGCCTCCCCCTCCTCTCTCCCCGGGCAAACTCCTGCATTGTTTGCGTACAGTTATTATTTAGCCCCATCAATATTTATCCACAGTTCGCATTGTTTTGACGGCAATCCCGCGCTGCAATTAGCGAGTGCGCCGTCTTAGGTTCACTTATTTGGCTACTGTCTGCCTGCATTATTGTCATAATTATTTTTAATTATGACGGTTTCTCTCCCGGCGCTGCCAAGGCTTTTGGCTGGGGGCCTCAAAGACAACGGCTCGGATGGAGGGGCTCAGAACAACAAGGGGAGATTGGGACCAAACAGGGAAGTGTCTTGTTTAAATTGGGGCTGCGTTAGATTGCAGATTACAAAGTAAACAGAGTTGGGAGGGATCTTGGAGGTCATCTAGTCCAACCCCACCTCCCCAAGCAGACCCTACACCATTTCAGAACAATGGTAGTTCAGTCCCAAAATGGCTCTGATTAAATACAGTGGTACCTCTACTTACAAATTTAATTCGTTCCGTGACTGGGTTCTTAAGAAGAGAAGTTTGTAAGAAGAAGCGATTTTCCCCATAGGAATCAATGTAAAAGCAAATAATGTGTGTGATTGGGGAAACCACAGGGAGGGTGGAGGCCCTGTTTCCTCCCAGGAGATTCCTAGAGAGGCCTCATGGAGGCTTTCCCCCTCCTTTTCTGGCCCTGTTTCCTCCCAGGAGATTCTTAGAGAGGCCCCACGGAGGCTTCTCCCTGCCTTCTCTGTCCCTTTTTCCTCCCAGGAGATTCTTAGAGAGGCCCCACAGAGGCTTCTCCCCACCTTTTATGGCCCTGTTTCCTCCCAGGAGATTCCTAGAGAGGCCCCACAGAGGCTTCTCCCTGCCCTTTCCAGCCTTGTTTCATCCCAGGAGATTCCTCGAGAGGCTCCACAGAGGCTTCTCCCTGCCTTTTCCGATTACAGTTTCGGAGGCTCGGGTTTGTAAGTGGAGAAAAGGCCAAAAAATCTTGAACACTCGGTTCTTTTCTAGAAAAGTTCATAAGTAGAGTATAGTAGAGGTACCACTGTATCTAACTAGAGGGAGGAGTGGGGTATCGTGCATCTGGAAACAGGTAACTTCATTTCATGCCCAGGTGTTTCTTCATAGCCTGGAGATCCTGCAGGCTGATCCCACTCCCACCGCAAACGATGATAACGATGGAATCCAGAGTCTTGCTTAGTCTTCCTTCTTCCTGCAGCTTCTGTAGGTCTCCCGAATAAAAGAGACCCAGCGAGGCACCACAAGCTGGCTCTACCAAGATCCGTTCATCCTCTGAGAAACACACGAAAAGCAAAAATCCCTCAATACAATTATATAATTATATCTGTCTGTCTGTCTGTCTGTCTGTCTGTCTGTCTATCTCTCTATATATCTATCATTGTCTGTCTGTCTGTCTGTCTGTCTGTCTGTCTGTCTGTCTGTCTGTCTGTCTGTCTATCTATCTATCTATCTATCATCTGTGTCTGTCTGTCTGTCTGTCTGTCTGTCTGTCTATCTGTCTATCTGTCTATCATCTATCTATCTATCTATCTATCTATCATCTGTCTGTGTCTGTCTGTCTGTCTGCCTGTCTATCTATCTATCATCTTTCTGTGTCTGTCTGACTGTCTGTCTGTCTATCTATCTATCTATCTACCTACTTACCTACCTATCATTGTCTGTCTGTCTGTCTATCATCTGTCTCTGTCCTATCTATCTATCTATCTATCTATCTATCTATCTATCTATCTATCTATCTATCTATCTATCTACCTATCTATCTATCTATCTATCCTTTCTATCTATCTATCCTTTCTATCTATCTATCTGTCTATCTATCATCTGTCTGTGTCTGTCTGTCTGTCTGTCTGTCTGTCTATCTATCATCTGTCTGTGTCTGTCTGTCTGTCTGTCTGTCTGTCTATCTATCTATCTATCTATCTATCATTGTCTGTCTGTCTGTCTGTCTGTCTATCATCTGTCTCTGTCCTATCTATCTATCTATCTATCTATCTATCTATCTATCTATCTATCCTTTCTATCTATCTATTCTTTCTTTCTATCTATCTATCTATCTATCTATCTATCATCTGTCTGTGTCTGTCTGTCTGTCTGTCTGTCTGTCTGTCTGTCTATCTATCATCTGTCTGTGTCTGTCTGTCTGTCTGTCTGTCTATCTATCTATCATTGTCTGTCTGTCTGTCTGTCTGTCTATCTATCTATCTATCTATCTATCTATCTATCTATCTATCTACCTATCATTGTCTGTCTGTCTGTCTGTCTATCATCTGTCTCTGTCTCTGTCCTATCTATCTATCTATCTATCTATCTATCTATCTATCTATCTATCTATCTATCTATCTATCTATCTATCTATACACACACACACACATATATACAGCATATCCGCTCCGAGTCCTCGGAGAGGGGCCGCATACAAATCTAATAAATAAATAAATACACACACACACACACACACACATATACATGCATACATACACATATACACCATCATAGATTCGCCATCACTGCGCCGAGTCTCTCAGAGTCAACCTCCCAAACTCACCCAGGAATTGCTCTACGGCTTTCACCGCTTCCACATCCTCCAGAACATGAGAGACGATTGGACTTTCCGTGGTACAATCTAAGGCCCTCTGAGCCACCGTCTTCGCCCCAAGACACTTGGCCACACTGCAGAATGAGAAGTGGGGGATTAAAAAAAAAGGCAGGTGTAGAAAAGATCAACCCAAAAGGTTGGGGATGGAAGGGTAGAATTCCCCCCCATGCCTTTTCAAGCATGTATTTCGCTATTGTTTCCCGTCTTGCGTCACAATTCAAGCTTGCAATTTGGAATGGCAATAGCCCTTAGACTTATATACCGCTTCGTAGAGCTTTTGCAGCCCCCTCTAAGCGGTTGACAGAATCAGCCTCTTGTCCCCCAACAATCTGGGTCCTCATTTGACCCACCTCAGAAGGATGGAAGGCTGAGTCGACCTTGTGACGGTCAGGATTAAATGAGCAGTGATAAGGAAGGAAGGGAGGGAGGGAGGAAGGGAGAGAGGGAGGGAGGGAGACCACTAGCCCTTAGACCTATATACCATTTCACAGGGTTCTCTAAGCAGTTTACAGAGTCAGCCTCTTGCCCCAACTATCTTGGGCAAGAAAAAAGGAGGGAGGGAGGGAGGGAAGGGAGGAAGGACAATGAGTGGGAAGGAAGGAAGGAATGAAAGGAGGGAGGGTGGGAGGGAGGGAGGGAGGGACAAGGGGAGGGAAGGAAGGAAGAATGGAAGGAAGGATTGTTCTACCACCTTGCAATGAAGTTCAGCTCCAGAGCAAAACATACCTGGTGATATAAAAGAGATGGCAGGATGGAAGTTTAGGAAGGAAAATTGGAAGGAAGGAAGGAAGGAAGGAAGGAAGGAAGGAAGGAAGGAAGGAAGGAAGGAAGGAAGGAAGGAAGGAAGGATTCTTCTACCACCTTGCAATGAAGTTCAGCTCCAGACCAAAACATACCTGGTGATATCGGGCAAAGTGACCAGATGACCCGCCTGGATGGCTGCATTCAAACTTTCAGCTCCTCTGGTCTCCACAGCAATGATGGGGACGTCCGACCAGCCCACTTCCTGCAAACCAGAGACCACTCCAGCCAGGAGACCACCGCCTCCAACCGAGAGCACAATAGCTCCAGGTCTGGTGGTCCCCAGAGACCTCTTCAGCTCGTGGACAATGCTGTTGTGGCCTTTCCTGCAAGGGGAATAAAATCCCAAGTCCTTGAAGGAACTCCCCATATTTTACCACATTTGTGGCAAAAAGCGTGCTGCAGGCCAGGGGTCTCGAACATTGGCAACTTTAAGCCTGGTGGACTTCAACTCCCAGAATTCCACAGCCAGCAGACCTCAATTCCCAGAATTCCACAGACAGCAGACTTCAACTCCCAGAATTCCACAACCAGCAGTCCTCAATTCCCAGAATTCCAGTCAGCAGACTTCAACCCCCAGAATTCCACAGCCAGAGGACTTCAACTCCCAGAATTCCACAGTCAGCAGACTTCAACTCCCAGAATTCCACAGCCAACGGACTTCATCTCCCAGAATTCCACAGTCAGCAGACTTCAACTCCCAGAATTCCACAGCCAGCGGATTTCAACTCCCAGAATTCCACAGCCAGCAGACTTCAACTCCCAGAATTCCACAGGCAGCGGACTTCAACCCCCAGAATTCCACAGCCAGCAGACTTCAACTCCCAGAATTCCACAGCCAGCGGACTTCAACTCCCGGAATTCCACAGCCAGCAGACTTCAACTCCCAGAATTCCACAGCCAGCAGACTTCAACTCCCAGAATTTCAAAACCAGCGGACTTCAAGTCCCAGAATTCCACAACCAGCGGACTTCAACTCCCAGAATTCCACAGCCAGTGGATTTCAACTCCCAGAATTCCATAGCCAGCGGATTTCAACTCCCAGAATTCCACAGCCAGCAGACTTCAACTCCCAGAATTCCACAGCCAGTGGATTTCAATTCCCAGAATTCCACAGTCAGTGAATTTCAATTCCCAGAATTCCACAGCCAGCAGACTTCAACTCCCAGAATTCCACAGCCAGTGGATTTCAACTCCCAGAATTTCACAACCAGCGGACCTCAACTCCCAGAATTCCACAGCCAGTGGATTTCAATTCCCAGAATTCCACAGCCAGCAGACTTCAACTCCCAGAATTCCACAGCCAGTGGATTTCAATTCCCAGAATTCTACAGCAAGCGGACTTCAACTCCCAGAATTCCACAGGCAGTGGACTTAAATTTATTTATTTATGTATTTATTCGATTCCACCCCCCACATTGAAAAAAATTGAATTCTGGGACTTCAACTCGTAGAATTCCAGCTGGCTGTAGAATTCTGGGAGTTGAAGTCCACCAGGCTTAAAATTGCCAAGGTTGGAGGGGGGTCACATGATCCCAGGGTCACATGATCTCCTTTTACGGCTCGTCCCAGGGGCCCCTTAACAAATGTCTCGTTGAGCCACAGAAATGTTGGGCTCAATTGTGGTCGCAAGTCGAGGACCACCTGCACTCCTTCCTCCTCCGAAAGAGAAGGGTGATTCGGGAATGGCCACCTTGGCATAGGGATTCTTACCATACTAGTGGGTGATCGAAAGGATGGATATTGACCCAACCATCAGCCTTGGCTAGTGCCATCGCTCGATCGTTGGCATCGTCCCAGACCTGCCAAGATTAGAAACATAGAAGATTGACGGCAGAAAAAGACCTCCTGGTCCATCTCGTCTGCCCTTATACTATTTCCTGTATTTTATCTTAGGATGGATATATGTTTATCCCAGGCATGTTTACATTCAGTTCCTGTGGATTGACCAACCACGTCTGCTGGAAGTTTGTACCAAGCATCTACTACTCTTTCAGTCAAATAATATTTTTTCACGTTGCTTCGGATCTTTCCCCCAACTAACCTCAGATGGTGCCCCCTTGTTCTTTGTGTTCACTTTCCTATTAAAAAACACACTTCCCTCCTGAACCTTATTTAACCCTTCAACATATTTAAATGTTTCGATCATGTCCCCCACCCTTTCCCTTCTGTCCTCCAGACTATACAGATGGACTTCATGAAGTCTTTCCTGATAAGTTTTATGCTTAAGACCTTCCACCATTTTTGTAGCCCATCTTTGGACCCATTCAATTTAGAAACATAGAAGACTGACGGCAGAAAAAGACCTCATGATTCATCTAGTCTGACCTTATACTATTTTTGTATTTTATCTTAGGATGGGTATATGTTTATCCCAGGCATGTTTAAATTCAGTTACTGTGGCTTTACCAACCACGTCTGCTGGAAGTTTGTTCCAAGCATCTACTACTCTTTCAGTAAAGTAATATTTTTTCACGTTGCTTCGGATCTTTCCCCCAATTCAGCTCAGATTGTGCCCCCTTGTTCTTGGGTTCACTTTCCTATTAAAAACACTTCTCTCCTGAACCTTATTTAACCCTTTAACATATTTAAATGTTTCGATCATGTCCCCCACCTTTCCCTTCTGTCCTCCAGACTCTACAGGTTGAGTTCATGAAGTCTTTCCTGATAAGATTTATGCTTAAGATCTTCCATTTGCTGCAACCCATTACTGATGTGGCAGTTGACTGTGCATGCATGGGGTGAGAGCATTGCATTATGGGTGTGGGCGCGCCCATGCGCTCTTTTGGTTCTTCATCACTGACATATAAATTCATACAGTGGTACCTCTACCTAAGAACGCCTCTACTTAAGAACTTTTCTAGATAGGTGTTCAAGATGTTTTTGCCTCTACTTAAGAACCATTTTCTACTTAAGAACCTGAGCCCGGAAAAATTTCCCAGAAAATTTGAGAGCGGCACGAAGGCCCAGCCAGTTTCCTGCCATTTGCCCTTTAATCCTGGCCATCTCGGGCTTTTCTGGGCTGCCAGAGGAGCCTTTCGGTGGCACTTAAGGAGGCTTTGGCAGTGCAGAGCAAACAAAGCATTTTCCTTTCTATGGGCACTTGGAGAGGGAATAAACCTCTGCCAGCACCCAGAGAAAAGAAACGCTCCCTTCGCTCTGGGCAGCAACTGTCCTCCTCCTCTTCTTCCTCCTCCTCCTCCCACCCAAATTCCAAGCTTTTATTTCTTTCCTAATGGGTTTGCTTTTACATTGATTCCTATGGGAAAAATTGCTTTGCTTACAAACTTTTCTACTTAAGAACCTCTACTTCTTAAGTAGAGGTACCACTGTATTTGTAAACACTGCCATCTACCGGTTGTTGTTGCAGAAAAATACTTCCCAACAATGAATGCCAAGCCTTACCAGGAGGACCAGAAAGAGAACATGATCAGATAAGCTACC
The DNA here is from genome assembly GCF_031021105.1 of Erythrolamprus reginae. NCBI lineage: Eukaryota > Metazoa > Chordata > Lepidosauria > Squamata > Dipsadidae > Erythrolamprus > Erythrolamprus reginae. The sequence goes on from NC_091959.1 coordinate 44,566,074, forward strand.
GTATTTTTCGGAGTATAAGATGCACCTTAGTTTTTGGGGCGGAAAATAGGGGTGTGTGGAAATCTGCCTACCAGATAGTCATCTGGCTAGCATCCTTAGTCCGGTCAGATTCAGCACATTATTTTATCCCCTGGTTAGGGCTTCACAAAAACCTTATTCGGAGAGAGTAACAATGAAAGAGCTTGCAAGCCAGTAAGAGCTGGGAACATCATTAGCACCTGGAAAGAAACATTCAGAGCAAGTAGAGCAATGGAAAAAACCCTGCAAAGACTTAGGGCTTGGGAAACATTCTTTGCAGAGAGTAACAATGAAAGAGCCTGCAAGCTGCTAAAAGCTGGGAACATCATTAGCACCTGGTTAGGGCTGGAAAGAAGCTTACTCAGAGCAAGTTAGAGTAATGAAATAAACCCTGCAAAGACTTAGGGCTTGGAAAACATTCTTCTCAGAGAGAAACAATGGAAGAGCCTCAAGGTAAGAGCTGGGAAGACCGTTAGTAGCTAGTTAGGGTTGGTAAAAAAAACACTACATTCAGAATATAAGATGAATCTGAATTTTCAGCCTCTTTTAGGGTGCGTCTTATACTCCAAAAATACGGTAATTGTACATTACTGTACTAGCGGGTGGTAAAAGTTTTCCCTGTCGGTTGTGTCCAATTCAATGGCATAGTTTATTTATTTATTTACTTACTTACTTACTTACTTACTTACTTACTTACTTACTTATTTGTCTGATACACAAATACATAGGAAGAAAATAGACATGAAGTAATATATATAAGGATAAAAGTGAAAATAGAGGAGAAGATATATGAAAGGAAGAAAATATATATCATATATGAGATAAAGGAAAGACAATTGGACAGGGGACGAAAGGCACTCTAGTGCACTTATGTACGCCCCTTACTGGCCTCTTAGGAACCTGGAGAGGTCAGTCGTGGAGAGTCTAAGGGAGAAGTGTTGGGGGTTAGGGGTTGACACTATTGAGTCCGGTAATGAGTTCCATGCTTCGACAACTCGATCGTTAAACTCGTATTTTTTACAGTCAAGTTTGAAGCGGTTCATATTAAGTTTGAATCTGTTGCTTGCTCTTGTGTTGTTGTGGTTGAAGCTGAAGTAGTCATTGACCGGTAGGACGTTGCAGCATATGATCTTGTGGTCAATACTTAAATCGTGTTTTAGGTGCCGTAGTTCTAGGCTTTCTAGGCTAGTGCTCAACTCCGTTTCTTAGCCGAGGAAGCCAAAACTATTCCTTCATCCTGGAACATTTTAATTTCTCCATTGTTACCTTTCCAAAGATTTCCACGTTTGCTCCGTACTGCTTGAGCCTTTTTATCGTCAACTCTGTGGCGCTACGGGGTACGACAATTGTCGCCGGCATCCTCAGTTCCCTGGCTGCATAGGCTGCCGCCAAACCAGCATTTCCACCTAGGAGGAGGAGGAAGAGAGAAAATTGCTTTCTATGGGAATCTTAAAGGGACTTTTAACAAGAGGCAGCTGGACTTGCTTTGTTTTTTCCTTGAAGAGGTTTCACATCCCATCTAAGAAGCTTCTTCAGTTCTTGGTGAATGGTGGAGAAGCAAGGGATGGAAGGATTTACAGGTAACCCTCGAGTGACAACAAGTAGGATGCAAGTAGGATGCTTGGCTGCATAGCTAGAGGTATAACAAGCAGGAAGAGGGAGATTATGATCCCGCTATACAGAGCGCTGGTGAGACCCCATTTGGAATACTGTGTTCAGTTCTGGAGACCTCACCTACAAAAAGATATTGACAACATTGAACGGGTCCAAAGACGGGCTACAAGAATGGTGGAAGGTGTTAAGCATAAAACTTACCAGGAAAGACTTCATGAACTCAATCTGTATAGTCTGGAGGACAGAAGGAAAAGGGGGGACATGATCGAAACATTTAAATATGTTAAAGGGTTAAATAAGGTCCAGGAGGGAAGTGTTTTTAATAGGAAAGTGAACACAAGAACAAGGGGCCACCATTTGAAGTTAGTTGGGGGAAAGATCAAAAGCAACGTGAGAAAATATTATTTTACTGAAAGAGTAGTAGATGCTTGGAACAAACTTCCAGCAGACGTGGTTGGTCAATCCACAGTCACTGAATTGAAACATGCCTGGGATAAACATATATCCATCCTAAGATAAAATGCAGAAAATAATATAAGGGCAGACTAGATGGACCAGGAGGTCTTTTTCTGCCGTCAGACTTCTATGTTTCTATGTTCCTATGTAATTTATTTAGCGACAATTCAAAGCAGGGATGGCTTCCATTAGTGAGCCGCTACCAGAAAGGTTGGCTTCCGTGCATACACAGGAAGTAAAATCTCATGCGAGGACGTTCACATGCGAGTAATTTTGGCGATTTGGGGACTTTTGTTCCTTTTGCGCATGCATGGAAACAAAAAGAAAATCACCAAAAATTCTCACGTGCAAGTAGAGTGGTACCTCTACCTAAGAACGCCTCTACTTATGAAGTTTTCTAGATAAGAACCGAGTGTTCAAGATTTTTTGGCCTCTTCTCAAGAACCATTTCCCGCTTACAAACCCGAGCCTCCGAAAATGTAACCGGAAGAGGCAGAGAGAAGCCTCCGTGGGGCCTCTCTAGGAATCTCCTGGGAGGAAACAGAGCTGGAAAAGGCAGGGAGAAGCCTCCGTGGGGCCTCTCTAGGAATCTCCTGGGAGGAAACAGAGCTGGAAAAGGCATGGAGAAGCCTCCGTGGGGCCTCTCTAGGAATCTCCTGGGAGGAAACAGAGCTGGAAAAGGCATGGAGAAGCCTCCGTGGGGCCTCTCTAGGAATCTTCTGGGAGGAAACAGAGCTGGAAAAGGCATGGAGAAGCCTCCGTGGGGCTTCTCTAGGAATCTCCTGGTTGGAAACAGAGCTGCAAAAGGCATGGAGAAGCCTGCGTGGGGCCTCTCTAGGAATCTCCTGGGAAGAAACAGAGCTGGAAAAGGCATGGAGAAGCCTCCGTGGGGCCTCTCTAGGAATCTCCTGGGAGGAAACAGGGCCTCCACCCTCCCTATGGTTTCCCCAATCGCACGCCTTATTTGCTTTTACATTGATTCCTATGGGAAAAAATGTTTCTTCTTACAAACTTTTCTACTTAAGAACCTGGTCACGGAAGGAATTAAGTTTGTGAACTGAGGCACCCCTCTATGCCCTTGTGAGATTTCAGTGCATTTTTGCTTTCGGCGCATGCCAGGAAACTGTGCACTCTGGGATGAGCGAGTGTGCGTGCCAGAGAACCAAAACTGAGCGCACAGTGTGCCAGTCACAGCGGTAATAGCAATCTGCCCCTGTCGTCAGGGTCACCTGAATCCGCGTGCAAACGGGCGTGGACCCTTCTTGGACCTGCTGAAAGGACAGTGTTGTGAACCGGAGACGGGAGGTGTCATATCCCTCCCCCTCTGTTGAGAGAGAGCTGTTTCGTTGTCACACATCTGGCCTCTTTCACCCTTCTCCTCTCTGTCCAGAAAGTGGACTTTGCTGTCTTCAAAAGAGTTGACCTTTGTCTTTTTCCAAATGCAGATGGACTGCTGACCCTGGTCCTGGAGGGTTTGTTCTCCTATGGTGTGCCATTCAAATGTGAAGTGGTTGTTTTGTTTCTCCAGTTTATACATATATTCCTCAATCTCTCTTTCTCCCCCCCCTTCTAATCTGTCGCTCTCCTAATCTCTCTCCCCCCCTCTCTCTCTATCTTTCTATCTATCTCCTCTAATCTCTCTCTCTCTCTCTCTCTCTCTATCTATCATCTATCTATCTATCATCTATCTATCTTTCTATCTATCTCCTCTATTCTCTCTCTCCTCTAATCTCTCTCTCTCTATTATCTATCTATCTATCAATCCATCCATCCATCCATCCATCTATCTATCTATCTATCTCCTCTAATCTCTCTCTCTCTCTCATCTTTATCTATCTATCTATCTATCTATCTATCTATCTATCTATCTATCTATCTATCATCTATCTCCTCTAGTCTCTCTCTTCTCTAATATCTATCTATCTATCTATCTATCATCTATCTATCTATCATCTATCTATCTCCTCTAATCTGTCTCTCCTCTAATCTCTCTCTCTCTATCTGTCTATCTATCTATCATCTATCTATCTTTCTTTCTATCTATCTATCTATCTATCTATCATCTATCTCCTCTAGTCTCTCTCTTCTCTAATCTCTATCTACCTACCTACCTACCTACCTACCTACCTATCTATCTATCTATCTATCTATCTATCTATCTATCTATCTATCTATCTATCTCCTCTAATCTCTCTCTCTCTCTAGTATATACTCTGTTTTCCCCAGAATAAGACCTCCCCTGATAATAAACCCAACCAGGCTTTTGAGTGCATGGCAATAAGGCCAAGCGCTTATTTCACAGTTGTAAGTGTGAAAAATGGTCATAAGTGCTTTTTTTCCCCAGTAACTTTGAACAGTCACTAAGTGAACTGTTGTAAATAGAGGACCACCTGTTTGTGCAAGACAGAGAAGGTAAATTCATTACAGTCTCTTTCACCTTTAGAGAAACAAACCTACACATTTTACAATAATCATGGCTGCGAGGCATTGGGTCCCTGCCAGAAAGAGGTCAGGGCTACCCAGGGGTTCCAGATGTTGCAGAAAGACCAAGGAAAGAGAGCAACTGTTTACCTGAGGAGCAGACCAGATGTCGACAGCCCTTCTTAGCCATCTGAAATTTTTAAAAAAGAAAAATGTTTGTTTTCCTTTAGCGTTTCCATTTGTCCTTGGGGGAAAAAATGATTGCTAAATTAGAAATGATATATTTATAAAATGAAAGGAATGGTGTAATGTTTAAGCACAGAAAGAAGATAATATAATTTAAATTCTTAATAATAACCTTTTTTCCCCTCTGTATTGCTATTGTTATAATTAGATCGTAGTAGTAAAAAATGTTTGAATCTCACCACTGGTGCCTCTGCAAACAGTTTGCAACTATGCAAATCTCCCAGGTGACAAACAAGTTGTGACCAGAGCCCAGGACATTCCCTGTTGCCCATAAAACATACCTGCCCTGCTTCAGCCACTCACCTGTTGGCAAAAATAGCCGATGCCTCGGATTTTGAAGGAACCGCTTGGCTGGACGTTCTCCAACTTCATGTAGACTTGGGTTCCAGCCCTTTGGGACAAAGCGACACTTTCCAGCAAAGGCGTCTTGATGTGGAAGGGTCTTTCGAGACCCCCGTCAGGCAGCGTCTCCATTTGGGGTAACCGAGTCTCCCTAAGACATATTAACTCTATGAAAAAGAAATCTCGGAGATCAGGCCAAAGTTTCATCCAAGGCTCTGCATTCTTTTGGAGGAATGCTTAATTAACTCTTGCTCTTCTTTTTCTATCATCTGCTTCTAAGGTTGTGGACAAGAATACACCATATTGTGTACAATGTATCGTATGATTATGTATTGTGTTTTGTTCCTTTGCTATTGGTATATTTACATTTTTGATTTCCTCCTTTCGATGGAAGGGAGGGAGGGAGAAAAGAAAGAAAGGAAGAAAAAAGGAAGGAAGGAAGAAAAGGAAGGAAGGAGGGAGGGAGGGAGGAAAAAGAGAAGGAGGGAGGGAAGGGAGGAAGGAATGAAGGGGAGTGAGTAAAAACGGAAGGTAGGAAAGAAGGAAAGGAGGGAAGGAGGAAGAAAGGGAATGAGGGAGGGAAGAAAGAAAGAGAGAGAGAAAGAAAGAAAGGAGGAAGAGAGGGGGAGGAAGAAATGGAAGGAAGGAGGGAAAGGAGGAAGGAATGAAGGGGAGTGACTGAATAAAAAAGGAAGGTAGGAAAGAACGAAAGGAGGGAGGGAGGAAGAAAGGGAAAGAGGGAGGGAGGAAAGAAAGAAAGAAAGAAAGAAAGGAGGAAGGGAGGGAGGGAGAGAGGAAGAAAGGGAAGGAGGGAGGGAAGGGAGGAAGGAATGAAGTGGAGTGAGGGAGTAAAAAAGGAAGGGAGGAAAGAAAGAAGGAAAGGAGGGAGGGAGGAAGAAAGGGAAGTAGGGAGAAAAGAAAGAAAGAAAGAAAGAAAGGAGGAAGGGAGGGAGAGAGGAAGAAAGGAAAGGAGGGAGGGAGAAAAGAAAGAAAGAAAGAAAGGAGAAAGGGAGGGTGGGAGAGAGGAAGAAATGGAAGGAGGGAGGGAAGGGAGGAAGGAATGAAGGGGAGTGACTGAATAAAAAAGGAAGGTAGGAAAGAACGAAAGGAGGGAGGGAGGAAGAAAGGGAAAGAGGGAGGGAGGAAAGAAAGAAAGAAAGAAAGAAAGGAGGAAGGGAGGGAGGGAGAGAGGAAGAAAGGGAAGGAGGGAGGGAAGGGAGGAAGGAATGAAGTGGAGTGAGGGAGTAAAAAAGGAAGGGAGGAAAGAAAGAAGGAAAGGAGGGAGGGAGGAAGAAAGGGAAGTAGGGAGAAAAGAAAGAAAGAAAGAAAGAAAGGAGGAAGGGAGGGAGAGAGGAAGAAAGGAAAGGAGGGAGGGAGAAAAGAAAGAAAGAAAGAAAGGAGAAAGGGAGGGTGGGAGAGAGGAAGAAAGGGAAGGAGGGAGGGAAGGGAGGAAGGAATGAAGGGGAGTGAGTGAGTAAAAAAAGGAAGGAAGGAAAGAAGGAAAAGAGGGAGGAAAAAAAGAAAAAAAGAAAGGAGAGATGGAAGGAAGGGAAGAAAGAAGGAGGACAAGGAAGATGTCCAAATCCATTCTAGTTCCCCCGAAAGGAAGCACAGATCTCAGAAAAGCAATTATCCCTGCTTAGAATTTTTCACCCAGCTTTGGGAATGATAAAACTCAAATCTGCATTCGGGTCACAATTTTCTGATTCTTTTAAAGTGATGCATTCAAACCCATTTTCCTAATTTTTTTTTTGGGGGGGGGGGTGTTCTTAAAAAAACTAGGTCTCTAAACAAACAGCCCTTTACCGGCTCCACCTGGAAATACAAGGAGGAAAAATATAAGGACCTTGAGGGGGGGAGGGAAGGAGGAAGGAGACGTGGGGGAAAGCCCCCCCTCCCCACAAACCAAGAAAATCAAACTCCAGCTCAGGAGAGTTGTTTGTCTCCCTACTCCAAACCTTCCCATCATCCACTCCCCAAGACGCTCGCTGGGTTTCGGAACTTTCTCAAGAAACTTTACCTTCTACCTTCAAGCTGAGTTGTTTTGTCTCTTCTACTCCGAACGGGTGAGCAAAGTTTAGAAATGGAGGAGGGAGTCGGAAAAATGCCAAGGAATGACGCGGGGAGGCTTTGTGTGTGTGTATGTGTGTGTATGTGTGTTTGTGGTGTGCTGCGGTGTGTGAAAAGGAAGGAAAGGATTGTGAAATTCCATCCATCGCCTTTGGGGATGCCTTTGAGAACTGCCAAGTCTTTAATCTTCCGTTGATATGATATGTTGCCTTCTCAAGGGAAAGAACAAAGGGGAGGGCAGTTAATTTAACACACTTTTTATTATTTTCTCTCTTCGGTAATTTCGCCACCCCCCCCCCAAAAAAAAAAAGAAAGGGGAGTTTTGAGTTGGAGACTTTGGCCTGCCACAATAGAAACATAGAAACATAGAAGATTGACGGCAGAAAAAGACCTCCTGGTCCATCCAGTCTACCCTTATACTATTTCCTGTACTTTATCTTAGGATGGATATATATGCTTATCCCAGGCATGTTTCAATTCAGTGACTGTGGATTGACCAACCACGTCTGCTGGAAGTTTGTTCCAAGCATCTACTACTCTTTTGGTCAAATAATATTTTCTCACGTTGCTTCTGATCTTTCCCCCAACAAACCTCAGATTGTGTCCACTTGTTCTTGGGTTCACTTTCCCATTAAAAACACTTCCCTCCTGAACTTTCTTTAAACCTTTAACATATTTAAATGTTTCAATTATGTCCCCCCTTTCCCTTCTGTCCTCCAGACTAGACAGATTGAGTTCATTGAGTCTTTTCCTAGTAAGTTTTAAGCTTAAGACCTTCCACCATTTTTGTAGCCCGTCTTTGGACCCGTTCAATTTTGTCAATACTAATGCTAATTTATGTAGTCTTACGAGTCTTCGGAGAGGGGCGGCATACAAATCTAATAAACTATAACTATAAACTAAACTATTTATTATTAGATTTGTATGCTGCCCCTCTCTGAAGACCCGGAGCAGCTCACAATATGCAATATACAGAGTACAAATCCAATATTGAAAACAGTATTTAAAGCCCTTATAATAAAAAACAATCATACAACCCATATAAACCATACATAAATCGTAATAGCTGAGAGGTATAATACTAATACTAATACCAATGCCAATACCAATACCAACACTAATACTAATACTAATATGGAAACCTTTGGGGGAAATGACTTGCCATTTTTAACTCTTTTTAAAAAAAAGAGGATTATCCTGGAATAGTTAAGATTTTGTCCTGGTAATATGAACAAGAAATCTGGGCTTTCTGGATGGATAATAGAGCCAAGGAGTTGCAAGGACTTTGTAGCTTTCTTATCTCTTCAACACTTGCCCGTTGCTCTGTTGTTGTCACATCTGTTGTGGATGTCACAATTGTTGGAACTTGACCCTTCACCTATTCGTACTCAGAAGGAGAAAAAATTCTGGAATTCCTTTACCATCATGAGGATTTGACACGGAGATGACGGTCTTCAGGGTTTCTGGAATTGGGTCAACCATGTTCTTGGAGGTTCTTTAGATACTGGTGAAAATCTTCCCGCCCCCTTAGATCTCTGTCGGGGGACAGTCCCACCTATAGAATCCAACCTAATGTGATTGGCTAAAAGGTGGGTAATCCAAGCTAACGTGATTGGTTCACCACTTCCTCTTTCAAGTGAAGGCCCGCAATGTAACACAGAGGTGAAGTTCAGCAGGTTTGGGAGAACCGGTAGCAGAACTTTTGAGTAGTTCGGAGAAACTGCAAATGCCGCCTCTAGCTGACCCCAGAATGGGGTGGGAATGGGATGGGATGGGAATTTTTGCAGTATCCGTCCCCTGGAGTGAGGAGGGAATGGGGATTTTGCAGTATCCTTCCCCGGGAATGAGGATTTTGCAGTATCCTTCCCCTGGAATGGGGAGGGAATGGGGATTTTGCAGTATCCTTCCCCTGCAGTGGGGAGGGAATGGGGATTTTGCAGTATCCTTCCCCTGGAGTGGGGAGGGAATGGGGATTTTGCAGTATCCTTCCCCTGAAGTGGGGAGGGAATGGGGATTTTGCAGTATCCTTCCCCTGGATGGGAGAATTGAGATTTTGCAGTATCCTTCCCCTGGAGTGGGGAGGGAATGGAGATTTTGCAATATCCTTCCCCTGGAGTGGGGAAGGAATGGAGATTTTGCAGTATCCTTCCCCTGGAGTGGGGAAGGAATGGAGATTTTGCAGTATCCTTCCCCTGGAGTGGGGAGGGAATGGGGATTTTGCAGTATCCTTCCCCTGGAGTGGGGAGGGAATGGAGATTTTGCAGTATCCTTCCCCTGGAGTGGGGAGGGAATGGAGATTTTGCAGTATCCTTCCCCTGGATGGGAGAATCGAGATTTTGCAGTATCCTTCCCCTGGAGTGGGGAGGGAATGGAGATTTTGCAGTATCCTTCCCCTGAGGTGGGGATGGAATGGAGATTTTGCAGTATCCTTCCCCTGGAGTGGGGAGGGAATGGAGATTTTGCAGTATCCTTCCCCTCGAGTGGGGAGGGAATGGGGATTTTGCAGTATCCTTCCCCTGGAGTGAGGGGGGAATGGGGATTTTGCAGTATCCTTCCCCTGCTATGCCCACCAAGCCAAAAGATTGCAAAATCAGCATGACTCTATACTACAACCAATGACCTCGGTTAGCGACAGAAATTTCGGTGTTTCTAATTTCCAATTGTGTTTCATAACTCAGTGGACTCCCTGTACTTAATATGCTAAAAGAGGAAGCTGTTTCAATGCACAAAATAAGCCTTATGAGCCCTGCACACACTCATACACACACACACACATTAAATAAGAAGGAGCTTGCTGCTAAAATGAAATTTGCAGGAAAGTATGTCAACAAGGCTGCTGGTAGATTGCGGCATTGGTGCAAACTCCAGCTTGGAGAGAATCAATACTTTATAATAAGTTCCTAGGCTGCCTGGTAGTGAAAATATGTTTTGAGTACTTATAGGGGAATAGAACTACAGCCCCAGCAAGGAGAGAAACCAATTATAATTTCCAACTGGCGAAAAATGAGATGAATTTGCAAAATGCCTTGCTCGGAACGATTAGCAAAAACGAGGTGAAATGATCGGAAGGAAACCAATTTGCAGGATGCAAATTATGGTTGGGTTTCAAGATTCATGGCTTTCCCAATTTGGGGGGTGGATAATTGGAGAGGGTCCGCTTCCCATGCTTGGCCCCAGAGATAAGGAGTAGTAGTGGCCTAGCCACAGGACCGATTGTTTTGAGACAGTATCCAAATCGCACCTAAGTAGTTCATCTTTAAAAGTTGGCTGACTGATGTTCTTGAGATGGTGCTTCTACTATAAACCCCTCCACAAGAAACCACCTGCATTTATGGGCTTTGGAGTCCAAGCTTCCAATTCGCAGGCCTCCCAGTTCCGTTGCAATGGGTCCAGATTTTTCATGCAAGCCCAGAAATCCTTAGTAACTGGAATACTTTTGAGTCGTATCACCTTTCCAGCATCAAGTTTCTCTCCTCTGCAAGGGAACACTTAAACAACACAATATAACTCCAACTCAATCAAACTTCTGTGAAATCAAATTGTCCTCTTGACTGGCACAGGAGTTCATGGCCACCATGACAGCCATGGACCTGACTCAAGTTGTTCAGGGTCCGACTCACGAGGGTGGGCACGCATCCGATATGATATTCCTCTCTGAGCAATTGAGTAATGGTCTGAGACTAAGGGGCTTAGAAGTGTTGCCTTTGTCATGGTCAGACCATTTCCTACTGCGGCTTAACTTCCTGGCTCCAATCCTTCCCCGCAGGGAGGCGGAACCGATTAAACTGTTCCGCCCCAGACGCCTGATGGATCCAGAAGGTTTTCAGAGGGCGCTTGGGGTTATTCCAGATACACTTGTCCACAGTTCGGCAGAGTTTCTTGCTGAGGCCTGGAACAAGGCTGCAGTAGGGGCTCTTGACCGGATTGCGCCGTTGCGACCTCTCCGCGGCACTAGACCCCGTAGAGCTCCATGGTTCAACGAGGAGCTCCGGGAATTGAAACGCCAGAAGAGACGTCTGGAGAAGCGATGGAGGAAGAGTAAGTCTGAATCTGATCGAACACTTGTAAGAGCTCATATTAAGACTTACAAAGTGGCGCTCAAGGCGGCAAGATGCGCGTATCATGCCGCTTTGATTGCATCAGCGGAATCCCGCCCGGCCGCTCTGTTCAGGGTGACCCGCTCCCTTCTTAATCAGGGGGGAGTTGGGGAGCCCTTGCAGAGCAGTGCTGAGGATTTTAACACGTTTTTCGCTGATAAAATCGCTCGGATCCAGGCGGACCTCGACTCCAATTTTAAAACAGAGTCGACTGACAACGAGTCAGTCGAGGTGACTGAGGCTAAACGTCTTTGTCCACCTGTCTGGGCGTAGTTTGACTTGGTGTCACCTGATCAAGTGGACAAGGCCATTGGACCTGTGAGTTCTGCCACCTGTTTACTGGATCCATGTCCCTCTTGGCTGGTTTCGGCCAGTCGGGAGGTGACACGGAGCTGGGTCCAGGAGATTGTCAAGGCCTCCTTGGGGAGGAGGTCCTTTCCGGCCCTTTATAAGGAGGCACTTGTGCGCCCCCTCCTCAAGAAGCCTTCCCTGGACCCAGCCGTGCTTAATAACTACCGTCCAGTCTCCAACCTTCCCTTTATGGGGAAGGTTGTTGAGAAGGTGGTGGCACTTCAACTCCAGCGGTCCTTGGAAGAAGCCGATTATCTAGGTCCTCAGCAGTCGGGTTTCAGGCCCGGTTACAGCACAGAAACTGCTTTGGTCGCGTTGATGGATGATCTCTGGCGGGCCCGGGACGGGTTTATCCTCTGTCCTGGTGCTCCTTGACCTCTCAGCGGCTTTCGATACCATCGACCATGGTATCCTTCTGCGCCGGCTGGAGGGGTTGGGAGTGGGAGGCACTGTTCTTCAGTGGTTCTCCTCCTACCTCTCCGGTCGATCGCAGTCGGTGTTAGTGGGAGGTCAGAGGTCGACCTCGAGGTCTCTCCCTTGTGGTGTGCCTCAGGGGTCGGTCCTCTCCCCCCTGCTATTTAATATCTACATGAAACCGCTGGGCGAGATCATCCAAGGACATGGGGTGAGGTATCATCAATACGCCGATGATACCCAGTTATACATCTCCACCCCATGCCCAGTCAATGAAGCAGTGGAAGTGATGTGCCGGTGCCTGGAGGCTGTTGGGGCCTGGATGGGTGTCAACAAACTCAAACTCAATCCAGACAAGACGGAGTGGCTGTGGGTCTTGCCTCCCAAGGACAATTCGATCTGTCCATCCATTACCCTGGGGGGGGAATTATTGACCCCCTCAGAGAGGGTCCGCAACTTGGGCGTCCTCCTCGATCCACAGCTCACATTAGAGAAACACCTTTCAGCTGTGGCGAGGGGGGCGTTTGCCCAGGTCCGCCTGGTGCGCCAGTTGCGGCCCTATTTGGACCGGGAGTCATTGCTCACAGTCACTCATGCCCTCATCACCTCGAGGCTCGACTACTGTAACGCTCTCTACATGGGGCTACCTTTGAAAAGTGTTCGGAAACTCCAGATCGTGCAGAAAGCAGCTGCAAGAGCAATTATGGGCTTCTCTAAGTATGCCCATATCACTCCAACACTCCGCAGTCTGCATTGGTTGCCGATCAGTTTCCGGTCACAATTCAAAGTGTTGGTCATGACCTTTAAAGACCTTCATGGCACCGGACCAGAATATCTCCGGGACCGCCTTCTGCCGCACGAATCCCAGCGACCGGTTCTGTCCCACAGAGTTGGCCTTCTCCGGGTCCCGTTGACTAAACAACGTCGTCTGGCGGGACCCAGGGGAAGAGCCTTCTCTGTGGCGGCTCCGACCCTCTGGAACCAGCTCCCCCCTGAGATTAGGATTGCCCCCACCCTCCTTGCCTTTCGCAAACTCCTTAAAACCCACCTCTGCCGTCAGGCATGGGGGAACTGAAACATCTCCCCCTTGCCCATGTTGTTTTGGTGTTAGATTGATTGTATGCGTGTTTTAATATTCTGGGGTGGTTTTTATGAATTTTTAGCTTAAAATTGTAATTGGATTGGTGGGTATTGGATTTGTTATTATGTATTGTTTTTATCTTGTTGTGAGCCGCCCCGAGTTTTCGGAGAGGGGCGGCATATAAATCCAATAAATCTAATCTAATCTAATCCAAGCAACGCTGATTGACATTTTCAATTTCACATGCTGTTTTGCACACTCAACTTTGTACAGAACCAAGTACTCAATGAGAATATTTCATTCATTCAGATCTAGGATGATTTATTTGGGTGTTTATTTTTTTGAGCAGAAACATTTAAATATGATAAAGGATTAAATAAGGTTCAGGAGGGAAGTGTTTTTAATAGGAAAGTGAACACAAGAACAAGAGGGCACAGTCGGAGGTTAGTTGGGGGTAAGATCAGAAGCCACGTGAGAAAATATTATTTGACTGAAAGAGGAGTAGATGCTTGGAACAAACTTCCAGCAGATGTGGTTTGTAAATCCACAGCAACTGAATTTAAACATGCCTGGGATAAACATAGATCCATCCTAAGATAAAATACAGGAAATAGTATAAGGGCAGACTAGATGTACCATGTTTCTATGTTAGTATAGTTTTGAGGGAAGGAGTTGAAACCAGTTATGTCCAGGATGCCCATCCTCGAATACAGCTCATCTGTCTGGAACCCACACCGCATTTCGGACATTAACACCCTCGAAAATGTCCAACGATACTTCACCAGAAGAGCCCTTCACTCCACCACTCGAAACAGAATACCCTACGAAACTAGACTTACAATCCTGGGTCTAGAAAGCCTAGAACTACGACACCTTAAACATGATCTAGGTATTGCTCACAAGATCATATGCTGCAACATCCTGCCTGTCAACGACTACTTCAGCTTCAACCGCAATAACACAAGAGCACGCAAACTTGACTGTAAAAAATATGACTTTAGCAATTGAGTTGTCGAAGCGTGGAACTCATTACCGGACCCTGTGGTGTCAACCCCCAACATTTTCCCCTTAGACTGTCCATAATTGACCTCACCAGGTTCCTTAGAGGTCAGTAAGGGGCGTACATAAATGCACTAGTGTGCCTTCTGTCCCCTGTCCAATTGTCTCTCCTATATTTTATATATCTTTTCTTCCATTCATATATCCTTTCCTCTGTTCTCCATTGACGTATTCTATTCTCATATCTTTTCTTCTATCCTTTCCCTGATATTTACTACTACATGTTTTTTATTCTCTTTAACTTTCAATTTGTATTGGACAAAATAAATAAATAAATAAATAAATAAATAAACAAACAAACAAACAAACAAACAAATAAATAAATAAATAAATAAATAAATAAATAAATAAAATGTGATATTCACAGATTCAGCATCTCCTCCACTGCAATGATGTTGAGATTCTTTGGCTACAATTTTCTTCTCTCTTTTTCTTTTCTGCATGGAGTAGTTCTTTTTTTTTTTTCCCAAGTGTCGATGGCATAGTTCCCTCTAAGCTGAGCAGTGAGCAATCGCTCACTTAAAAATCATCATCAACTCAGAGTTTTCCAAACCTGCCCAGAAGCCGAGAGGGAAAGAGTGAGAGGGAAGGAGAGAGAGAGGAAGAGAGAGAAACAGATAGAAAAAAAAGAGGAAGGAAAAGAGAAAGAAAAAGAATGGGAGTAAGGAAGAGAGAAAGAAAATCAAAATCTAGTTTGAAACTAGCTCAACTATTTAAGTGGCATTTTGATATTGATAGAGTTGCCCTATTATGAGCTCACTGTTATAGACACACAGTACAGTATTTTATTTTGAAATTCTATGAGGCAAAACAGGGTGGGTTTTTTATTTGTTTATTGTTTGTTTGTTTATTTATTTATTTTTTCTGTGCCGCTCAGACACTATACTTTTCCGCCCACCCCCCAAAAAAATTAGAGGGAACACTGGTCGATGGTGGAGAAACTTTAAAAAGAAATAAATAAACCAAACAGGCAGAGGGACAGACTTGGAAAAGGGTGGTTGGCACAACAAGAGGAATCGGACTGCTGTAATTACAATTTCTTTTGCCTGTTGATTAGCTGGACCGGCTGGGAAGTTTTGGGAGCTGGTTTTCCATTCTGGATCGAGCCTGGTTTGAGCCGGTTTTGGACAGTGTGAAGGGTCCTTTTGTCATTTTAGCCTGCTTCCCCTGCCTGCCAGCCCCCTCCCTCCCTCCTTCCCTCCATCAACCAACCAATGAGCCCATCTCCCCTTTTGGAGTTGAAATCACACAAGTGGGCTGCAACTCTTCCCTTAAACCCCCCCCAACCCTCATCCTTTCTGCTCTCTCTTTTCTCCCCCCTCTCCAGCTGGAATTTCGGGTTGGACCAGAGAAAGGAGGGATGTCATCGGAGATCGAAGGGGTAGTCTTGGGGGTGCCTGGTTCCCTCCCCTCACTGGCCCCCAAGCCAAGACCCCCAGCTTATAAAGCGGGAGAGAAGCACTCATGTTCTCCAAAGACACGGCGAAGTTCGAGAGCGAAGCTGCCTGAGAGAAGACACCCACGAAAAGTTAGCAGCGTTGGGCTTTCCATCCCTTGGAGACTACAAGACCATCTCACACGCACGGCAACCCATTTTCCACAGCCTTCCTCTGGGCCTGTTTGCAGTAAGTGCATCCTGGTTTTCTTAAATAACTTGAGAATGAGCCATGCACTTTTCAGCCTCTGGATTTGCAGTGGATGAGAAAGGCTCAGGGGGTGCCAGAGAATCAAACCTGCAGGACAAGAGGCTGGTTTTTTTTTTAATCAATAGGGAATTGGCTGGAGGAGGGATGAGTTCTGTTCCAGCAGAGTGATATATAGCAACAGATGAGGCCGCCAGATGCTGATTCAGAGGCAAAGGAGGAAAGGCTTTTAAATAAGGGGCCTGGAGCATTTTTCTTCTGTCTCTCTCCCTGTTCTCTCCATGTAATTCCTTGGTTTAAGGGGCAAAAGGGGGAATGAACAGGTAGATAAATAGGTAGGTAGAAATGACAGGAGAGCAAGAGAGAGAAATGATAGATAATAGATAAATATAGAGAAAGGGGGGAGGGAGGGAGGGAGGGAGGGATGGATGGATGGATGGACAGACAGACAGACAGACAGATAGATAGATATTATAGAGGGGGAGATAGACAGACAGACAGACATGACAGACAGACAGACAGACAGACAGGACAGACAGACAGATAGATAGATAGATAGATAGATATTATAGAGGGGATAGAGAGTGGTGTGTGTGGATGAATGGATGGATAGATAGATAGAAAGATAGATAGATAGATAGATAGATAGATGATAGATAGATAGATAGATAGATAGATAGATAGATAGATAGATAGATAGATAGATAGATAGAGATATTATAGAGGGGGGAGATAGACAGACAGACAGACAGACAGACAGACAGATAGATAGATAGATATTATAGAGGGGAGAGATAGTGGTGTTTGTGGATGGATGGATAGATAGAGAGAGAGAGAGAGAAAGAAAGAAAGATAGAAAGATAGATAGATAGATAGATAGATAGATATTATAGGGGATAGATAGATAGATAGATAGATAGATAGATAGATAGATAGATGGATGGATTGGATGGATGGATGGATGGATGGATGGATGGATGGATAGATAGATAGATAGATAGATATTATAGGGGATAGATAGATAGATAGATAGATAGATAGATAGATAGATAGATAGATATTATAGAGGGGGATAGATAGATAGATAGATAGAAAGATAGATAGATAGAAAGAAAGAAAGAAAGATAGATAGATAGATAGATAGATAGATAGATAGATATAGATAGATAGATAAATATTATAGAGGGGGATAGATATAGATAGATAGATAGATAGATAGATAGATAGATAGAAAGAAAGATAGATAGATAGATAGATAGATAGATAGATAGATAGATAGATAGATAGATAGATAGATAGATAAATAGTGTTGTGATTCCGTCCGAGGCCCCTCAGGGAACGGGCTGATCTTCTGTCGGTTTCCTGCTCAGAGGGGGAGGATGAGGAACAGGAGGTGCAGGCAGACGAGGAGGAGGAATCTCAGGCTGAGGAAGAGGGGGAACAGCCAGAGGCCCCCGAGAGGGAGCTCTCCCCAGCAAGCAGCCTGGATTCCTTAGAGGAAAATGCACAAGCAATAATCGATCTGCAACAGAGAAGAGCAATACAAAGAAGGGACCAATTAGCTAGGTACTTTCAGCACTAAAGAGGCAACAGCTGGGTTTGGGTGTGGTGCTCTCTGGAAAGGCTAAAAGGCAGACCCACCCTTCCTGGCTTGTGGAGTATTATCTTTGGGAGTCCTGGGACCTGCTGTGCTCTTTGGCGTCTTGGAATTCTGGTTTGTGACTTTGAATACTGAAACCTTGGGGGGGAAAGGTGGGGGGTCTTATTTCTCTACAGTGGTGGGTGTGCCAGCAAGAAGGCTGCTGTATTGTCTGGACATCAGGACTCTGCTGTAAAGTCTCATAACCTGCCTGTGGGGAGAACAGGTTTTTCTCTGTGTTTATTTTCAAGCTATAAAGTACTTTTGCTTTTACAGCGTGTCTGGCTGTTTTTTCCAGTTGGTGTTGAGGTCTGGGGGCACCCAGACAGAACAGATAGAAAGATAGATAGATAGAAAGATAGATAGATAGATAGAAAGATAGAAAGATAGAAAGATAGAAAGATAGAAGATAGATAGATAGATGATGATAGATAGATAGATAGATAGATAGATAGATAGATAGATAGATAGATAGATAGATATTATAGGGGATAGATGGATGGATGGATGGATGGATGGATGGATGGATGGATGGATGGATGGATGGATGTTAGAGAAAATCAGGAGGCATATTGGGGAAGAGACTGGCAGTAACCCACCACTGGTGTGTATGAATATAGATTAAAGACGTACTGCAATAGTTTTTAGAGTTCAGTCATTCTGATCTCCCCCTCTTTATTTTCTCAGCCTTCTAGATGGGCTCCCACTGAGCACCTCCATGTGCAAACGCCGCTGCGAGAAAGCATCCACTCTCCAAGTTGGCTGGCATCCAAAGTCTATCTCAAGCTGGAGTGCGCCCAACCCACATCTTCTTTCAAGATACGGGGCATTGGAAACTTTTGCAAAACGGTATGGATGGGAGGGGGAATTCTACGAGTTGGGCTTGAAGGGAGTTGTCAAATTCACATCTGACAGTGCTAGAAACAACAGCTGTGCCTGGGAAGAACCAGGTTCAGCTGATTAGTTGACTTTTTTTTTTAAAGAGAATTATGGAATCTTGAGTTGGAAGCTGGAATATAGACCATCTAGTTAGTCCAATTCCCATTCAACAAGAATGTGTACTGCCACCTGTCAGAAATAGTATTGTGTAGGTGGTCGGCAACAGTGATGGGCTGTTACGGGTATGGTCAGGTATGGAGAACCAGTAGAAAAATTTTGATCAGGTGTTGTGGTTAGCTCTGGCCCAGCTCCTGCCCCAAGGAATGTGCAGGTGGATGTGGGGGAAACATCCACATGCTGCAGGCCTGTTTTGCTCCTGATGGAATCTGCCGACGAAGCCTCCTCTGACCATGGAATGGAGTGACAGGGAAGAAGGGAGTTTGGCAGACAGCCCAGGAGGAGATCAATCATCTGTATCATCCTTGGATTCTGAACAAGAATTAATGACACATCCCACGCATGCGTAGAGTGATGTATAGGAGACAACAACTAAGGATTATTACAAGAGAAAATGAGGCCACCTGTGGTGGGTGGTGCTGCTGTAATTAGTGCTACAGATAAAAAGAACAGCGTGCAGGTTTAGCCTTGTGGCAGTTTATCTGATTCATTGTTTCGTCAAGATCGTGGTTTGTGTGCTGTTCAAGATTGTGTGTGGACTCTCTGGACTTTAAGAATTGGACTCAATTTCCCAGTTATTGGTGAGCAATTAGATTGCATTTCACCTGTGCCTTGTGTGTTACCAGAAAATCTTGTTGACATTTAAAAAGGGATCTGTTTCTGTTTTCTGTTTATAAAAAACTTTTGGGTTTTCCTTTTATCGTGTGGTGTGTGTCTTCCTGACTAATTACCCTGTAATTACGGGCGGTTGAAACATGCCGGCAGAACAGTCAGGTATGCAGAACCGATAGAAAAAGTTTTGGTCAGGTACGCAGAACAGGTAGAAAAATTTGATTTTTTTTTTGTTCCCCCCCCCCCCTTCTGGGCTCTTGCGAATGGTTTTTTGCAGCTCCAGAGCTGTGGGATATTGGCCCCTGGTGTAAGGTTTCCTGCTTGGGTGGGGTTGGGAGATGGACTAGATGAATTACAAGGTCCCTTCCGTTAATCTGTATATAATGTTGACGAATGAAAATATCCATCCATTGGCATGTCCCCAAATACGCAGCTAGATCTAAAGAATCCCATGTTCCCTATCATATCTCAAGACCTAAAATGGTCACCTAACATCAAAAACATCATCAAAAAAGCACAACAAAGAATGTTGTTTCTGCGTCAACTTGGGAAGCTCAAACTGCCCGAGGAGCTGCTGATCCAGTTCTACAGAGGAATCGTTGAGCCTGTCATCTGCACCTCTATAACTATCTGGTTCGGTTCTGCAACCCAACAAGACCGACACAGACTTCAGCGGAGAATCAGAACTGCAGAAAAAACAATTGCTGCCAACCTGCCGTCCATTGAGGACCTGTACACTGCACAAATCAAAAAGAGGGTGGTGAAAATATTTACTGACCCCTCGCATCCTGGACACAAACTGTTTCAACTCCTACCCATAAAACGTCGCTACAGAGCACTGCACACCAAGACAACTAAACGCAAGAACAGTTTTTCCCCGAACGCCATCACTCTACTAAAAAAATAATTCCCTCAATACTATCAACTTTTTACTAAGTCTGCACTTCTATTACTACTAGTTTTTTCTCATCATTCCTATCACCCATTTCCTCCCCATGTTGACTGCATGACTGTAACTGGTTGCTTGTATCCTAAGATTTTTATTAATATTGATTGTTTCTTCATTGCTTATTTGACCCCTATGACAATCATTAAGTGTTGTACCACATGATTCTTGACAAATGTCTTTTTTTCTTTTATGTACACTGAGAGCATCTGCACCAAAGACAAATTCCTTGTGTTTCCAATCACACTTGGGCTAATAAAGAATTCAT
>NC_091959.1:44904106-44924106 GCF_031021105.1 Erythrolamprus reginae
TGTGGCGTTTCGGGGGAATGAAAGAGGCTTTCGACACCATACTCTGTGCTTTCTCCCTGATTGAGATTTTAAACGGAGCATCCTGCAGTTTAATGTTTCCAAATGTAAAATAATGCACTTGGGGAAAAGGAATCCTCAATCTGAGTATTGTATTGGCAGTTCTGTGTTAGCAAATACTTCAAAAGAAAAGGATTTAGGGGTAATGATTTCTGACAGTCTCAAAATGGGTGAACAGTGCAGTCAGGCGGTAGGGAAAGCAAGTAGGATGCTTGGCTGGATAGCTAGAGGTATAACAAGCAGGAAGAGGGAGATTATGATCCCGCTATATAGAATGCTGGTGAGACCACATTTGGAATACTGTGTTCAGTTCTGGAGACCTCACCTACAAAAAGATATTGACAAAATTGAACGGGTCCAAAGACGGGCTACAAGAATGGTGGAAGGTCTTAAGCATAAAACGTATCAGGAAAGACTTAATGAACTCAATCTGTATAGTCTGGAGGACAGAAGGAAAAGGGGGGACATGATCGAAACATTTAAATATATTAAAGGGTTAAACAAGGTCCAGGAGGGAAGTGTTTTTAAAAGGAAAGTGAACACAAGAACAAGGGGACACAATCTGAAGTTAGTTGGGGGAAAGATCAAAAGCAACATGAGAAAATATTATTTTACTGAAAGAGTAGTAGATCCTTGGAACAAACTTCCAGCAGACGTTGTAGATAAATCCACAGTAACTGAATTTAAACATGCCTGGGATAAACATATATCTATCCTAAGATAAAATACAGAAAATAGTATAAGGGCAGACTAGATGGACCAGGAGGTCTTTTTCTGCCGTCAGACTTCTATGTTTCTATGTTTCATCCTATTAAAAGAGGAATCAGCTGAAAAGTTCATTAACAATCCGATCGCCTCTGGATTTTTCACTCCTCCACTCGAAATAGAATACCCTACGAGACTAGACTTTCAATCCTGGGCCTAGAAAGTTTAGAACTAAGACGCCTTAAACAAGATCTAAGTATTGCCCACAAGATCATATGCTGCAACGTCCTGCCTGTCGGCGACTACTTCAGCTTCAACCACAACAACACAAGAGCACACAACAGATTTAAACTTAATATTAACCGCTCGAAACTTGACTGTAAAAAATATGACTTCAGTAACCGAGATGTCGAAGCGTGGAACTCATTACCAGACTCCATAGTATTTATTTATTTATTTATTTATTCTTTGTCCAATATACAATACATATGGAATGAAATAAACATTAAGTAGTATATATAGGGATAGTAAGTAAAAAAGAAGAGGAGTGGATGAGAGGGAGAGAATATATAGGATATATGAGAAAAGGAAAGGTAATTGGACAGGGGAGGTTAGGCACATCAGTGCACTTATGTACGCCCCTTACTGGCCTCTTAGGAACCTGGAGAGGTCAATCGTGGAGAGTCTAAGGGAAAAATGTTGGGGGTTGGGAGTAGACACTATAGAGTCCGGTAATGAGTTCCATGCGTCGACGACTCGATTGTTAAAGTCATATTTTTTACAGTCAAGTTTGGAGCGGTTAATATTAAGTTTTAATCTGTTGCATGCTCTTGTGTTGTTGCGGTTGAAGGTGAAGTAGTCGTTGACCGGAAGGACATTGCAGCATATGATCTTGTGGGCAATACTTAAATCGTGTTTTAGCAATTCTAAGCTTTCAAGACCTAGGATAGTTAGTCTGTTTTCGTAAGGTATTCTGTTTTGAGTGGAGGAGTGAAGGGCTCTTCTAGTGTCATCCCCAAACCCCCAACACTTTACCCTTAGATTATCTACGGTTGACCTATCCAGATTCCTAAGAGGTCAGTAAGGGGCGAGTACAAGTGCACTAGAGTGCCTTCCGTCCCCTGTCCTATTGCTCTCCTATATCTCCTATACCTTTCTTCTATTCCTATATCTCTTCTTCTACTCTTTCATTGATATGTTCTATTACTATATCTTCTTTTCTATTATTTCTTAGATATATTTTACTATGAGTATCTCCTCTATAACCTTCATCATGTATTTTACTACGTGTATATAGATATATACCTACTAAAACCCTCATTGTGTATTGGACAAAATAAATAAATAAATAAATAAATAAAAATAAATAATTCTCCTGGCTGGTTCCAACCGTGTCTCCGAGCGCTTTGCAAAATTCCCTGGAAGAGAACAGTTCACCCCACAGATATTTCATGGACCGCTCAGTCTAGCCGAAAGGAAAAAAACCCTCTCCAAATAAAAAGCAAATAGAGACCACTAGGTTTTTCATTCAACCCCCAACATTTCTCCCTTAGACTCTCCACGATTGACCTCTCCAGGTTCCTAAGAGGCCAGTAAGGGGCATGCATAAGTGCACTGGTGTGCCTTTCATCCAGTGCCCAATTGTCTTTCCTTTCTCTCACTTATCATATATATTTTCTTTCTTTCTTTCTTTCTTTCTTTCTTTCTTTCATTCATTCATTCATTTATTGGATTTGTATGCCACCCCCCTCCGGAGACTCGAGGCGGCTAACAGCGACAATAAAACAGTGTACAATAGTAATTTGGTATTAGAAATGATTAAAAATCCATTAATATAAAAACCAAACATACATACATACATACCATGCATAGAATTGTAAAGGCCTAGGGGGAAAGAGGATCTCAATTCCCCCATGCCTGGCGGCAGAGGTGGGTTTTAAGTTGTTTACGAAAGGCAAGGAGGGTGGGGGCAGTTCTAATCTCTGGGGGGAGTTGGTTCCAGAGGGCCGGGGCCGCCACAGAGAAGGCTCTTCCCCTGGGTCCCGCCAGGCGACATTGCTTAGTTGACAGGACCCGGAGAAGATCCACTCTGTGGGACCTAACTGGTCGCTGGGATTCGTGCAGCAGAAGGCGGTCCCTGAGATAATCTGGTCCGGTGCCATGAAGGGCTTTATAGGACATAACCAACACTTTGAATTGTGACTGGAAACTGATCGGCAACCAATGCAGACTGCGGAGTGTTGGTGTAACGTGGGCATATTTGGGAAAGCCCATGATTGCTCTCGCAGCTGCATTCTACATCTGCATTCATCTCCTCTCCTCTAAGTTCACTTTACCCTTATATATATTACTACATGTCTATTTTTCCTCCTATGTATTTGTGTATTGGACAAATGAATAAATAAATAAATATAATGGTAATGGTAATATGGTTTGATTCCATTAATCCATTTTCTCAGGACTTAGTGACACCAAGGAGCATAAAACAAGGGTTGACATTCCACCATATGCAAAATTAATAAATTGTGGTTGTTAACTACGGGCGTTCCTCAAACACGTCCCATAATTTCCAAGCTACCTCTTTAATCACGGACGCTTTCTCCTCCCCAAAAGGTTTTGGGGCTATTAATTAAATTCATAACTCAGAAAACCAAGTCTCGTCAACCAGATGTTGACTTTCCAAAACAGGTTCTTCTCTTTTAATATTTTAACTTACAATCCTAGGTTTAGAAAGCTTAGAACTACGTCACCTTAAACACGACCTAAGCATAGCCCATAAAATCCTCTGCTGCAATGTCCTTCCTGTCAATGACTACTACAGCTTCAGCCACAACACAGAAGCACACAACAAATACAAACGTAAGGTAAACCGTTCTAAACTCGACTGCAGGAAATACGACTTTAGTAACCGAGTAGTTAATGCATGGAACTCACTACCAGACATCATCTAACCCCCAAAACGTTACCCTTAGACCTTCCACTGTTGACCTCTCCCGATTCCTAAGAGGTCAGTAAGGGGCGTGCATAAATGCACTAGTGTGCCTTCCATCTCCTGTTGTTGTTCTTGGTTATTATTTATTTATTTATTTATCAAATTTGTATGCCACCCCTCTCCGTAGACTTGGGGTGACTAACATCAGTAATAAAACAATATAAACAAATCTAATATTTAAGTTAATTTAAAAAGAAACCCCAATTTAAGAAACAAATCATACATACAGACATACCATGCATAATTTTTTTTTAATAAGCCTAGGGGGAAGGGAATATCTCAATTCCCCCATGCCTGGTGGCAGAGGTGGGTTTTAAGGCACTTACGAAAGGCAAGGAGGGTGGGGGCAACTCTGATATCTGGGGGGAGTTGGTTCCAGAGGGCCGGGGCCACCACAGAGAAGGCTCTTCCCCTGGGTCCCACCAAACGGCATTGGTTAGTCGACGGGACCCGGAGAAGGCCAACTCTGTGGGACCTAACTGGTCGCTGGGATTCGTGCGGCAGAAGGCGGTCCCGGAGGTATTCTGGTCTGATGCCATGAAGGGCATAACTAACACTTTGAATTGTGACCGGAAACCGATCGGCAACCAATGCAGACTGCGGAGTGTTGGTGTGACATGGGCATATTTAGGAAAGCCCATGATAGCTCTCGCAGCTGCATTCTGCACGATCTGGAGTTTCTGAACACTTTTCAAAGGTAGCCTAGGTTGTTATTATTATCTATTATTATCTATTATTATCTATTATCTATTATCTTAATATTTGGAGACAGGGTGATTAAAAAAACCACCATGGTCTTTCTTCTTGACAACTCCAGGAAAGACAAGAGCTTAAGAACCTAAGAAGAGCCCTGATGAATCAGGCCAAAGCCCATTGAGTCCAACATTCTGTGTCACACGGTGGCCCACTAATTGTCCATGGGGATCTTGAGCAGAAAGAGAAGGAAAAACCCTCCCTTCCCCTGGACCTCCAACCAATGGTACCCGAGGGACCCTGCCTGCCTCAACCAACATAGAGGCAACACTTGGACATAAAAAAATGTGTTGTGAAAACTGGAGCTCTGGTCTGAATCAGTGAAAAGAATCCATTCTCTAATTGATCCATTGCCGGTGGAAGAGCGCAAAGATTGGCTTCAGGCCAGATCATCATGGAAAAATCTATCCATCGGTTGTTGAATGTCAATGAAAGACTTGATGTCACGTAATCCATCAGGGGATCGATTGAGGGATCCACATCTCTCCATTGGCCATAGGCTTTTGGCTTTGGCTGGATTCGTTCTCACAGGCTAAATTTTGCATACCGCCCAACTATGATGTACTGGATGAATCCAACTGTCCAGCTCCAAACTCCATGCGGACAATGATGTTGGAGACCAATCATATCACATCATAGTTGCGATGAGCCACCCGTATTTTTTGGAGTATAAAATGCGTCTTTTCTCCTTAAAAGAGGCTGAAAATTTGGGTGCATCTTATCTGCTGAATGTAGCTTTTTCAAAGTTATTTTCCCCACTCCTTTTTTTTTAAATAAATTTTTTTATTAAATTTTTATCACAACAAACAAACAAAAATCTTAAAGAAAAAGTGCCAACACCAATAACCCCTCCACCATTTAGGGGGTTAAATTATTTACAGTAAATTTCAATTTCTTCCTTGGCCTCCGGTTTACATTTCTTTACATACAAAAAGTGATTGGAATTTATTTTTCACATTGACATCATATATTCTACTTAAGATATAATCTTTCAACCTTATTCCATCGTGCCATCGGCTTCTCCAATTTATTTTCATCAAAGTTATTTAATCTTATTTCCATAATTTCGAAGTGGATGTGGTCCACCATGTACCAGTACCAATTCTGGATTGTCCATTTATTGCTGTCCTTCCACCCTAATACCACTACTGCTTGAGCGCTTTCCAAAGCTGCTGTTTTGATTTCTTTAAATTCTCGTAATTCCCCATGTTTAACTAGTGTTGCTGATTCTTTTGTGATTATCCAATTAATGTTTAGCATATTGTTAATTTCATTCTGTACTTCCTTCCAAAATTTTGAACTTCAACACATTCCCAGAGCATATGCCATAAAAAACTCCTTTTATTGGCAACCATGCCAGCAGTTTCTTCTAGAAGTGTGCTAGTTTTACTGGCGTAAAGTTCCATTTAGGTAAAATTTTCCTTCTCATCTCTCTAATTCTTGTGTTCTTTATCTTATATATATTTTCTACTACTTCTTCCATCTCGTTTTCATTGATCTGTAATTCATTTTGCCAGTATCTTGTTAGGCCTTTAATCACTTCCTCTTCCACTATGTAGTAACATACTATAAATCTTACTAGCCTGTCCTTTTGAATCATTAATCTTTTCTTTCAGGATTTTCTCTAGACAGTTTTCTTCTGTCAAAAATGCTTCTTTAATCTCAGTTTTTCCCCCCCACTCCTAACGAGGTGCTAACGATCTTCCCAGCTTGCAGGCTTTTTCATGGCTACTCTCTCCGAAGAAAGTTTTTTCCAGCCCTAAGTTATTGCAGGCTTTTCTTAATTGCTACTCTCCTCCAAAGGTTTTTTCCAGCCCTACGTTTTTGCAGGCTTTTTTTGCATTACTACTCTCTCCAAATGTTTTTTTTCAGCCTTAAGTTTTTACAGGGTTTTTTTCATGGCTACTCTCTCTGAAGAATTTTTTTCCAGCCCTAAGTTTCTGCAGGCTTTTTTCATGGCTACTCTCTCCAAAGGTTTTTTTCCAGCCCTAAGTTTTTGCAGGCTTTTTTTCATGGCTACTCTCTCCAAAGAAGATTTTTTTCCAGCCCTAAGTTATTGCAGGCTTTTTTCATGGCTACTCTCGCCAAAGGTTTTTTCCAGCGCTATGTTTTTGCAGGGTATTTTCATGGCTACACTCTCCAAAGGTTTTTTCCAGCCCTAAGTTTTTGCAGGCTTTTTTCATGGCTACTCTCTCCCAAGGTTTTTTCCAGCCCTAAGTTTTTGCAGGCTTTTTTTAATGGATACTCTCTCTGAAGAATTTTTTTTCCAGCTCTAAGTTTTTGCAGGCTTTTTTCATGGCTACTCTCTCCAAAGGTTTTTTCCAGCCCTAAGTTTTTGCAGGCTTTTTTTGCATTGCTACTCTCTCCAAAGTTTTTTTCTAGCCTTAAGTTTTTGCAGGCTTTTCTTCATTGCTACTCTCTCCAAAGGTGTTTTCCAGCCCCATACATTTTTGCAGGCTTTTTTTTGCATTGCTACTCACTTCAAATAGTGTTTTTTTAATCCCTAACCAGGGGCTAAAATAATGCACTGAAGCTGACCAGACTAAAGATGCTAGCCAGATAAATACCTGGTAGGCAGATTCCCCCCCCCCCCCCCATTTTCTGGTTATCTACTAAGACTCCAAGATCCCTCTCAGAGTTAACTGCTATTAACCTGGTTTCACCCAGTCAAACTGACCCTCTTCCCGCCTGGCGCTGATGTCGGTCTTTTTTACTCAACCTAGAAGAAAGATTTCCACATGCAACCTTCCTCTTTACAAACAACAGGGTTTCTTCTCCCTCCCCCCCCCAAAAAAAAACACTGTTTGTCCAGCCTGGTTAATTGTTGTAATTATGGCTATTAATCAACTGCCTTCTAAGCAGCCTAGCGAGAAAGAAGGAGATTGAATTAGACATCTGCTTTTTTTTTTTTTTGCTGAATCTGTTCTTTTCCTTCTCCAGGGAAGAAGAAGGCCTAGGGAAGCTGACAGCTGGAGTAATCGTTGCCTCGTTCAACCTCTTACTACTACTCCTCTTCCTCCTCCTCTTCCACCTCCTCCTCCTCTTTCTAGTCCTCCTCCTCCTCTTCCTCCTCCTCTTCCACCTCCTCCTCCTCTTTCTAGTCTTCCTCCTTCTCTTCCTCCTCCTCTTCTTCCTCTCCTCTTCCTCTTCCTCCTCCTCCTATTCCTTCCTTTCTCTCCCCTCCCCTTCTCTCTCCCTCCCTCCCAACTACCCTTCTTTGTCCCTGTCTTTCCTCTTTCTTGATTTCCTTCCTCCTTCCCTCCCTTCCTTCCTTCCCCCATCCCTCCCTCCCTTCCCTTCCTCTCCCTTCCTTTTCCTCCCTCCCTCCTGCCCTCTTCCTTCCTTCCCTCCTTCCCTCCTTCCTTCCGTTTCCTCCCTCCCTCCTGCCCTCTTCCCTCCTTCCTTCCTTCCTTCTTTCCTACATCCCTCCCTCCCTTTTCGTCCCTCCCTCCTGCCCTCTTCCCTCCTTCCTTCCTTCCCCTTCCTTCCTTCTTTCCTCCCTCCCTCCCTCCTGCCCTCTTCCCTCCTTCCTTCCTTCCATCCTTCCTTCCTTCCATCCTTCCTTCTTTCCTTCCTCCCTCCCTCCTGCCCTCTTCCCTCCTTCCTTCCTTCCTTCCTTCCTTCCATCCTTCCTTCCTTCTCCTCCTTCCCTCGTTGGCTCCAGCTCAGAGGAAGATAGAGAAGTAAACTTCCATCAGTGACAAAGCCCTTGGCCACCTGCTTGGGGGTGACCCAGGAATCTCATCCAAGCACCAGGCAAGCATGCCAACAGCTCCTGCAGTATTGGCTCAGGGAACAATGCACCATTTGGGCGGTTGCTGGGAGCCTCCATGCACCAGATCCAAACAGCAGGACAGCGGCCTCACGGAAGCAGAATCGGCTGGGTCTCCCCCTCTTCCTCCTCCCCTCTCCCCTTCCTGCACGGGTCCCATTGGGAGGGTAACACGGGCATTCACACGACATCTGGTTCCTGGTTTGAACCCTTGGCCTCAGGCACAGAATCAGAATCTAAGCTGAGGGGTAGATTTGCACAACACACTAAATCAGAGAAAACCAACACTTGCCAAGCTTAGGGCAAATGCTTGTGTGAACGTAGTCCTGGAATGACAAACTAAAACATTGTTCTGGTTTGTTTTAATTATTTAGATCTCTCTCTCTCTCTCTCTCTCTCTCTCTCCTCTCTCTCTCTCTCTCTCTCTCTCTCTCTCATGTTTATCTATCTATCTATCTATCTATCTATCTATCTATCTATCATATCTATCCTATCTATCCTACCTACCTACCTATCCTACCTACCTACCTATCTACCCTACCTACCTACCTACCTATCTATCCTATCTACCTACCTACCTATATATCTATCCTACCTACCTACCTACCTACCTATCTATCTATCTATCTATCTACCTACCTATCTATCTATCCTATCTACCTATCTACCTACCTACCTACCTACCTACATCTATCTATCTATCTATCTATCTATCTATCTATCTATCTATCTATCTATCTATTTATCTCCTCTCTCTATCATCTATCTATCTATCTATCTATCTATCTATCTATATCTCTCTCTCTCTCTCTCTCTCTCTCTCTCTCTCTCTCTCCATCTATCTATCTACCCTACCTACCTATATATATATCTATCCTATCTATCTACCTACCTACCTACCTACCTACCTATATATTTACCTATCTATCTACCTATCTGCCTACCTACCTATCTATCTATCTAGCCTACCTACCTACCTACCTACCTACCTACATCTATCTATCTATCTATCTATCTATCTATCTATCTATCTATCTATCTATCCATTCTATCTATTTATCTCTCTCCATTCTATCTCTCTCTCCATTCTATCTCTCTCTCCATTCTCTCTATCTCCATTCTGTTGATTCCACGGGGCCCATAGTGCATCAAATTGACCCCTCCAGTCCTACTTTGCAGCTGGACTCTCTCTCCCCCAGCCTTTTTCTTTGGAAATCTCTTTCTTTTCTGCCTTGAGTGGTTGCCAGTTTCCAAGCTCCAGTATTAGAGTCTATGACAGGCTTGCTACGGAACAGATGACTTTTGTGTGTGTGTGTGTGTGTGTCTCTCTCTCTCTCTCTTTCTCTCTGTGTGTATATTTCAAAGGATAATAACTAGAAGAAAAGAAACAGGAAAGGCAGCAATTAGAAAGAACAGGAGACACCCTGCCTGTGTTGGCGGAGAAGATCAAAGGTTTTAATAGCCAGGTAAGGATTATCCTCTTATCTTCAACAAAATATTCATCAAAGGAAGAAAGGAGAGGGAAAAATACAAACATTCTTGCATTTTAAATTCCAGGCCATCTTCAATAAATTGGGAGAGAGAGGAGGGGGGAGAGAGGGAGGAAGAGGGAGAGAGAGAGAGAAGAAAGATAGGTAGAAAGATAGAAAGATAGATAGATAGACAGACAGACAGATGATAAGATAGATAGATAGATAGATAGATAGATAGATAGATAGATAGATAGATAGATAGATACATACATACATACATACATAGAGAGATAGCAAGGTAGGTAGGTAGAGAGAGAAAGAGAGAGAGAGAGAAAGACAGACAGACAGACAGACAGACAGACAGATAGATGATATTTAGATAGATAGATGGTAGATAGATGATTAGATAGATAGATAGATAGATAGATAGATGATTAGATAGATAAATAGATAGATAGATGATTAGACAGACAGACAGATAGATAGATAGATGATATTTAGATAGATAGATGATAGATAGATGATAGATAGATAGATAGATAGATAGATAGATAGATAGATAGATAGATAGATAGATAGATAGCAAGGTAGGTAGTTAGAGAGAGAAAGATAGAGAGAGAGAGAGAGAGAGACAGACAGACAGACAGACAGACAGATAGATGATATTTAGATAGATAGATGATAGATAGATGATTAGATAGATAGATAGATAGATGATTAGATAGATAAATAGATAGATGATTAGACAGACAGACAGATAGATAGATGATATTTAGATAGATAGATGTTAGATAGATAGATAGATAGATAGATAGATAGATAGATAGATAGATAGATAGATACATAGAGAGATAGCAAGGTAGGTAGGTAGACAGAGAAAGAGAGAGAGAGAGACAGAGACAGACAGAGAGACAGACAGATAGATAGAGAGGTAGGTGGCTGGGTGGTCAGGTAGGTAGGGAGGGAGAGAGAGAGAGAGAGAAGCAGATAGACAGACAGACAGACAGACAGACAGACAGACAGATAGATAGATAGATAGATATTGGATTTATATGCTGCCTGTCTTCTGCCATCCAGCTGTTGTTGTTTTTGTTGTTGGTAGGTAGGTAGGTAGGTAAGTAGGTAAGTAGATGATAGATAGATAGATAGATAGAAAGATAGATAGATAGATAGATAGATAGATAGATAGATAGATAGATCTTTGTGTGGCTCTCTAGTTAAACCCACCTTGTGAACCCCCTCTAGCATCCTTCTTGCAAATCAATGCTTCTCCCCATCTACTAACTACTAACTAGAGGAACCAGGGTTTCAGATCCTTTATTTGTTATTTTTGGCAAAGTGGGGCGGCTGACGAAATCTTTCCGATCAGGCCCGCCCCTTTCCAAAGCTCGGTGCGAGATGCCCAGCTGCATCCCGGTTGCTGTTTTGGAAACATTGCACCTTCCGCAGAAGGGAGAGTGCTGCGTGAGTGCACAAACGCACACGCACAAACACACTGCGGGGAGTGTGTTGTTGATCCGCTAATTCAGAGACTCAGAGGGAACGAGACCAAGGAAGGTTTGTTGCTATTTTCTATGGGGACCTTCGTCACGCAGGGACCATTAGTGTGAACCACTCTACTGCGCCACCCTCAATCATGAACACAATTTTTGTTTTCTTCCAATCGGGCCAACACCAAAAGGGCCAACACCTGCCCGAATGGAAAGTTGCTGTTGATCCATCAGGTTTATTTATTTATTTATTCAGTTATTTATTGGGTTTGTATGCCGCCCGTCTCCGAGGACTCAGGGCGGCTCACAACATGTCAAAAACAATATACGACATACATATCTAAAAATCCAATTATTATACATTTATTCCTTATTTTTCGCTGAGGATGCGTTCCAAGACCACCCGTGAAAAACGAATTTCCGTGAAGTAGAGGAAAGATATTTTTTTATGTATCTAACGAGTATTTGGACTTTTAAAACCCACCCTTTGCATTACACAGTCATTCTATAATGTTTCTCAGCTGGTACTACATGTGATATCCTACCAGTTTCTTTCATACAGTACAGTAGTACTGTAGAAGAATTTTATGATTTTTAAAATGGATTTTAAATTTTCAATGGATTTAATGGATTTAAGCCCCCTTTGAAAATCCGTGGAGTAGCGAATCCGCAAAAGATGAACCGTGAAGTAGCGAGGGATTACTGTACTAAAAAAACTCCAACAAGATTTAAAATCATGCATTCCCATTCACATGGCAAGATATATTACACTTGTGGGCCAGGGGGCTAGGCTCTAATGACCCCAATCCTGGTGAAATAAATAGGTCTTTAATCTTTTTACGGAAGGTGAGGAGGGTGTGGTTGCAGTGGGAATCTCTGGGGGGGGAGCTGATGCCAGAGGGCTGGGGGCCACCACAGAGAAGGCCCCGCCAAGCGATATTGTTTAGTTGACGGGACCTGAAGAAGGGCGACTCTGTGGGACCTGATCGGACGCTGGGATTTATGCGGCAGGAGGTGGTCCCAGAGGTCGTATCAAACCCTCGCTTAAAACCCAAAACATTTGCCAGCTGGGGAAACGTGTAGAGAGGGATATTTAGACCTTGGTTTAATCACATGCAGGGGTGGGCATCAGGCAGGATGGAAATTTATTGATTGATTGATTGGATTTATATGCTACCCCTCTCCGAGGACTCAGGGCGGCTCACAACATAAAGGAAGCTGTATGCCCAGCTCCAGCTGACCATCTCACCCTCCCATCCACCTCCTCCTCCTTGGAAAGCGGCAGGGAGACCAGCACCAACAGGTGTTGTAATAATAATAATAATAATAATAATAATAATAATAATAATTATTATTATTATTATTATTATTAATTAGATTTGTATGCCGCCCCTCTCCGAAGACTCGGGGCGGCTCACAACAATAACAAAAACAATATAATAGTAATACAAATCTAATATTTAAAAAAGTATATATAAAACCCCAACAATTAAAACCATACAACACATGCATACCAAACATAAAATATAAAAGCCTGGGGGAGGTGTCTCAGTTCCCCCATGCCTGGCGGTAAAAAAATTTGCGAAAGACAAGGAGGGTGGGGGCCATTGTAAGGGGTCCATTTCCTCCCCCCTCTTTTCTCAACGACTGATCGGCACCCGTTCACCCAGCTACCCAGCCTGACCCAGGGGGTGACCCAGGAAGTAGAGCGCGGGAAACACGAAGCAAATTGTCACCCCAGAGAGCGACCCTAGGGAGATTGTAAGTCGAGGACTTAACAGTTCACGGGGAACGATGATGATCGTTCAAGCCACTCCCACCTGGTCACACAGCCGGCAAGCCACTCCTACCCAGGCATGTGACCATCAAGCCACACCCACAAAATAAGCCACACCCACAGTGTGGCAGTAAAAAAATTGCCTGCCCATTACTGATCCCATGCTCACACGGATTGAAGGTGAGGGACAACGATAGTTTCTGTCAAGACAGACAGGAAAACGTGAATTAACAATAGTGACGGGAGATCCCAATGCTGTTCGGATTCGGCAAGTTCAGACGAACTTTACGCAAAATTCGGTCGAACCCGAACTGAACCCGAACGGGGAATCCCTCCCACGAAGAGATTCCGGGGGCGGAGTTTTGACGTCACTGGCAGGTTGCTAAGGATGCCAAGGTGATCACTTCCTGGATTCCGTGGAATCCAGGAAGTGATCACCTTGGCGTCCTTAGCAACCTGCCGGTGATGTCAAAGCTCCGAATGCCGAACACGACCCTGAATTTTGCCCGAATTTTGCAAAAATTTTGGGTCCGTGTTCGGCATACCGAACACCGCAAAATTCGGTACGGATCCGAATTGTGCGGGTTTGGTTCACCCATCACTAATTAACAATCAACCAGCGGCCTCCAGAACTTGTGAATGCTCCAACACTGGAAGTTGTTCAGAAGAGAGAATGATTTGTCTGGAATGGTGTAGGGCAGTGATGGTGAAGTTATGGAATGGGTGCCACAGGTGGCACATGGAGCCATATCTGCTGGCACGCGAGCCGTTCCCCTAGCTCAGCTCCAATGTGCCTGTGTGTGCCGGCCACCACAGTGGCTTTGGAGGGTGTTTTTAGCTTCCAGAGAGCCTCCAGGGGGATGGGGGAGGGCGTTTTTACCCTCCCCTGGGTCCAAGCAAGACTTTGGAGCCTGGGGAGGGCAAAACACGAGCCGACTGGGCCCACCAGAAGTTGGGAAACAGGCCGTTTCCAGCCTCCAGAGAGCCTCCAGGGGTTGGGGGAAGCTGTTTTCACCCTCCCCAGGCATTGAATTATGGGCGTGGGCACTCGCCCAGGCGCAATAGCGTGTGCGCACGCTCTTTCAGCACCTGAGGGAAAAAAGGTTTGTCACCACTAGTCTGAGGCAATGATCATTCACGTGGCAAAAGGGGTGCGCGGGGCACACAGGCAACCCTTCCCTCCCCCCCTCCAGGCATGCGCACCACCCCCCGCAGTCGTCCCCCCCGTGAAGGACCTGAGGCAACCCCCCCCCCCGTTTTGCCGTTGTGCTTTCTTTTTCTCACTCTAGGCCTTTCAGGAATCTGAAGCGCAAAAAACAGCAGAACAGACAAACCGGAAGTGCGTTTTCTGAACTTCTGGTTTGTTCGTTAGGGGAATTTTTTTTTTGCCTCAGGGCCTTCAGGTAAACTTTCCAGAAGCATCCAGAAGACAAAATGGCCGTTCTCAAGGCCGAAAATCAGCTGCATGACAAAGTCTGGCGAGCCCTCCAATATGGCTCTGTGTGCCCCTGCTGCCACTTCTATCAGTTCACCCAAACCAGGCCGAACTAGGAGAAACCCAGCGGTGGGCTACGAGCCGGAACGCTAAATTTCGTTCACCGCCGCGGCTCAAAAGTTCTTGTGGAGCAAGCACCATTTTACTGCTGCACCTGTGGAGGTAACAAAATCGTGCATGGAGCCGCAGCTGCGCCCATATTTCGGCATGCGCAGAAGCAACAAAAACCTTGCCAAAACACGGGGGCACCTGTAGCTCCATGCACGATTTTGCTACCTCCACAAATGCAGCATCAAAATCGCGCTGGCCACGCAAGAACTTACGAGCCGCGTCAGCGAGTGCAATTTTTTAAAATAAAAAATAATGGGTTTTAATATATTGGATTTGTGACATGGTATTTTTGTGGTGAGCCGCTCCGAGTCCTCGGAGTGGGGCGGCATACAAATAATAATAATAATAATAATAATAATAATAATAATAATAATAATAATAATAATAATAATGCTGTCAAAGCCAGAATTGAAAAATCAACAGACGATCCAAAGTGCAGACTCTGTAAAGAAACAGATGAAGCAATCGACCACATACTTAGCTGCTGCAAAAAGATCGCACAGACTGACTACAAGCATAGACACGATGCTGTGGCACAGATGATCCACTGGAACTTGTGCTGGAACTACCATTTACCAGTGGCAATGAACTGGTGGGATCATAAGTCTGAAAAAGTGGTCGAAAATGAGCAAGCAAAACTACTGTGGGACTTCTGACTTCAGACTGACCGAATTCTGAAGCATAACACACCAGACATTGTGATTGTGGAGAAAAAGAAAGTATGGATCATCGACATCGCAATCCCAGGGGACAGCAGAATTGAGGAGAAGCAGCTAGAGAAATTAGTGAAATACGAAGATCTAAAAATCGAGCTGCAACGACTCTGGCATAAGCCCATGAAAGTGGTCCCAGTGGTACTTGGCACGCTGGGCGCAGGGCCAAAGGATCTCAGCGGACATTTGAAAACCATTAAAATCGACAAAATCTCCATCTGTCAATTGCAAAAGGCCGCTTTACTGGGATCGGCAAACATAATTCGCCGCTACATCACGCAGTCCTAGGTGCTTGGGAAGCGCCCGACTGGTGATGAAATACGAAATCCGGCATAGTGATCTCGTTTGCTGTGTTGTACTGACATAATAATAATAATAATAATAATAATAATAATAATAATAATAATAATAATAATAATAATAATAATAATAGCAACGTTCCGACTCGTAGCCCACGGCTGTAGAAGCCCCACCACTGTTTTTGTCTTCAATTTATCAAGCCAATTTATCAAGCCAACTCAAAACAATTGTGGCTTTGGGGGGTTTTCTTTCTCCTTTTTTGCCGATCGAAAGAAGAAGGTTCGAAATCTATCACCAGGCATGAAGGTTTTAAAAGGCCGAACAGGCCGAGACGGCTCAGCTGATCAGGCTAGTTTTCAGTTCTGTTAAAAATAATCAACTCTCTTCCGTTGAAAACACAAGCACACAAACACACACACACACAAACGCGTTTAAAACTGTCCCTCTGGGTTTCTTTCACCCGAAAGAGGAAAGTAAACAAGATCTCAGCGGCATGGGATTTAGAAGGGAGGAAAAAATCATGCAACAACAGAACCCGGAGCGAATACAATTTGCAGTTCGGCTTTAACCGATATGACCTGATAGCATGATAGATAGAATAATATGATAGGTATTATATATGATATTATATGATAGCATAGAAACCTAGAAGATTGACGGCAGAAAAAGACCTCATGGTCCATCTAGTCTGCCCTTATACTATTTCCTGTATTTTATCTTACAATGGATATATGTCTATCCCAGGAATGTTTAAATTCAGTGACTGTGGATTTACCAACCACGTCTGCTGGAAGTTTGTTCCAAGCATCTACCGTTGCTTCAGTACAATAATATTTTCTGATCTTTCCTCCAATTAACCTCAGACTGTGCCCCCTTGTTCTTGTGTTCTCCTTGCTATTAAAAACACTTCCCTCCTGAACCTTATTTAACCCTTTAACATATTTAAATGTTTCGATCATGTCCCCCCTTTTCCCTTCTGTCCTCCAGACTGTACAGATTGAGTTCATTAAGTCTTTCCTGATACGTTTTATGCTTAAGACCATCCACCATTCTTGTAGCCCATCTTTGGACCCGTTCAATTTTATCCAGCTCTTTTTGTAGGTGAGGTCCCCAGAACTGGACACAAGCTCATCTCGGCCGCCTTACTGCTCAGATTGAGTTTATGAAGTCTTTCCTGATAGGTTTTATGCTTAAGACCCTTCCACCAAATTGGGCCCATTCAATTTGATCAATATCTTTTTGTAGGTCTCCAGAACTGGACACAGTATTCCAAATGGGGTCTCACCAGCGCTCTATACAGCGGGATCACAATCTCCCTGTTCCTGCTTGTCATACCTCTAGCTATGCAGCCAAGCATTCTACTCGCTTTCCCTACTGCCTGACCGCACGGTTCTCCCATTTTGAGACTGTCAGAAATCACTACCCTTAAATCCTTCTCTTCTGACGTTTTTGCTAACACAGAACTGCCGACACAATACTGAGATTGAGGATTCCTTTTCCCCAAGTGCATTATTTTACATTTGGAAACATTAAGCTGCAGTTTCCATTGCTTAGACCATTTATCTAGTAAAGCTAAATCATTTGCCATATTACAGACGCCTCCAGGAATATCAACCCTATTGCACACTTTAGAGTCATCGGCAAATAGGCAAACCTTGCCTACCAAACCTTCCCCTATGTCACTCACAAAGATATTAAAAAGAATAGGACCCTTGTGGCACACATCTGGATCTAGGATGTGTTCTTTGAGTGTTCCCCCTTTATTTTTTTGAGCAGTCTATATGATATTACATGACAACATGATCATGGGTATTGTCACCAAGCCTCACCTGTGTCTTGCCGGAACTGGTGCATGGACTGCAAATCTATAATGTATGGAGACAGCTGGGCGTCCACCTGTCCAAGGACCACGCTTCCCCGCGCGTCCTCTTTTAAGATGTTCTCGATGTGGTGACAGACAGCTGCCATGTAGGGCCTCCACCGGCTGTGCTCGTTCAGCCATTCCCACACCACTACTCGGGCCACGTTGCTGGGTGGGAAGCCCAAGCTGTTGGCGAAGAGGAGAGCGCCCGGGCCAAGCCTTGACATGGTGCTACCTTCGGTGGGCCAGGCATGGGCGGCTGGCGGGGGCCTTTTAACGGCTCCGGAGAGCCCCAGGATGGTTCGAGGCGTCGCTGGCCCCCCTGTTTCTCAGGCCTTTCCCCCCTCTTAGTGGCCAAACTGATGCTAACTGGGGAGGGGGAGACCTTGCGAAGAAGAAGCGAGGAAAAACAAGCAGGAGAATGGAGCTTAGATAGACCAAGTCAGGAAGCAAACTGTTTTTCAGGTCCGGTCAGTTTCAAGCAGAAAGGACGAATCGAGTTTCCCAGCTGGGTTTCAAGCCGGAAAGGAAGAATTCGGGGAGCCCTGAAATGTCAAAATCCATCGTTTCAAAAATATAAACAAGGCAGTTGGAACGAAAAAGCTCAAGACAACGCAGTAACCCCCCCCCCCCCAAAAAAACAGGTGCCTGGTTTTTCTGCAGCAATCTTGTCTCCCCCCCCTCCTGTCTCTCCACTTCTGCTTGGAGGGATGCCCCCCCCCCACTTGAAAGACCTACTCAAGCAAATCTTGGAGCAACCCCCCCCCCCCAGGAATAGCCCCCACTCCGAGACTAAGAGGGGTGATGTGTCTCCAGCCAATGGGTCCAAAAGGGTAGAGTTGGTGGAAGGTAGGTTGGCTGGGGACTGGGGAGGGTCTCCTCCTTCTTGTCCCCCCCCATCAGAGGAGAGAGGGGGGAGCCCCCCCAGCTGGAGATTTACCTCCCCCTCCTCTTCCTCCTCCGCGAAGCCCCATCTTATCTTCCTGGTGCACAGCTGCTGCTGTCAACCCTGCGAGACGGTGTCACCCAACTGGCGTTTGGCGCAAACCGGCTCCAGAACCTGCTTTGGCTCCTGATGTGCTGGTGGGGAGGAGCTGGAGGACAAGCCTAAGAAGGGGGGGAGGAAAACCAAATGAGGGGAGGGGGTCTGAATCTGCGGCTTCTCTGGATTCAACTGCGCTGATGAATCCCGGCTGCTGCGATTTCCATCTGTCTGTTCCCACTTTCTCTCTCTCTCCCCCCTTTTCTTCCCTCCCCTTTCCCCTCTCTTTCCCTCTTCTCTGCCCCCTTTCTCTCTCTCTCCCACTTCCCTTTCCCCCCACCTCTCTTTCTTTCCCTTCCTCCCTCTCCCCCTCTTTCTTTCTCTCCTTCTCTTTTTCTCTCTC
Source organism: Erythrolamprus reginae (assembly GCF_031021105.1). NCBI lineage: Eukaryota > Metazoa > Chordata > Lepidosauria > Squamata > Dipsadidae > Erythrolamprus > Erythrolamprus reginae. Next base: position 44,922,990 of record NC_091959.1, read on the forward strand.
TCCTCCTTTCTCACCACCTCTCTTTCTTCTTCCTTCTCCCCTCCCTCTTTCTCTCTCTCCTCCCATCTCCCCACCTCTACTTCTCTCCTTCCTTCTCCCCTCCCTCTTTCTTTCTCTCCTTCTCTCTTTCTCTCGCTCTCTCCTCCTGTCACTTCTCTTTCTCTCCCTTCTTCCTTCTCCCCCGCCCTACTCTTTCTCCCTCTCCCTTTCCTTCTCTCCCCCTTTCCCTCTTTCCCCCTCCTCTCTTCCTTTCCCTTCCTCCCTCCCCTGCTCTCTTTCTTTCTCTCCTTCTCTCTCTCTCCCCCTCTCCTCCTGTCTCCCCACCTCTCTTTCTCTCCCTTCTCCCTTCTTCCTTCTCCCCTTCTCTTTCCCTCTACCCCTCTTCTCCACCTCTCTTTTCCTCCCTCTTTCTTTCTTTCTTTCCTTCCTTCCCTCTATCCTGTCTCCCCACCTCTCTTTCCCTCTTTCTTTCTTTCTTTCCTTCTCTGTCTGTCCTGTCTCCCCACCTCTCTTTCTCTCCCTTCTCCCTTCTTCCTTCTCCCCTTCTCTTTCCCTCTACCCCTCTTCCCCACCTCTCTTTTCCTCCCTCTTTCTTTCTTTCTTTCTTTTTTTCCTTCCTTCCTTCCCTCTATCCTGTCTCCCCACCTCTCTTTCCCTCTTTCTTTCTTTCTTTCTTTCCTTCTCTCTCTCTCCTGTCTCCCCACCTCTCTTTCTCTCCCCTCTCCTCCTCTTTCCCTCTCCCACTCTTCTCCTGTCTCCTCCACCCCTCCCGTCCTTCTCCCTCCCTCTGCCCCTTTCCCCCCTTGCCTTTCCTCCCGCTACCTCCCCCTGGCCCTCCCCTCCCTCTCTTTGGGGTTCACAATGAAAAGACCCCCTCCTCCTCCCTTCCCTTCCTCACCCCCCCCCCGGCGCCCCAGCTGTCTCCTACCTGGCCAGCGGAGGTCCAAGCGCCAGACACAAAAGAGGAGGAGGAGGAGGAGGAAGGGGGGTCGAGACGGAGACGGGCGGGCATCAAGCGGGTACCGTCCGGAATGGCAGGCGGGACCACCCACCCCTGTCTGGCTTGGGCTCTTGCCCGCTGCTTCCTTGTTCTGTTCGCCCCCCCACCCACCCAAAA
>NC_091959.1:44929106-44937483 GCF_031021105.1 Erythrolamprus reginae
TCTTACAAACTTAATTGGTTCCGGGACGAGGTTCTTAAGGTGAAAAGTTTGTAAGATGAAACAATGTTTCCCATAGGAATCAATGGAAAAGTGATTAATGCGTGCACGCCCAAAACTCACCCCTTTTGCCAGCTGAAGTGCCCATTTTTGCGCTGCTGAGATTCCCCCGAGGCTCCCCTCCATGGGAAACCCCACCTCCGGACTTCCGTTGCCAGCGAAGCGCCCGTTTTTGCACTGCTGGGATTCCCCTGCTGGGATTCCCCTGCAGCATCACAAAAACACGGAAGTCCAGAGGTGGGGTTTCCCATGGAGGGGAGCCTCAGGGGAATCCCAGCAGCGCAAAAACAGGTGCTTCACTGGCAACGGAAGTCCGGAGGCGGGGTATCCCAGCGGCGGCGGTGGGTTTGTAAGGTGAAAATAGTTTGTAAGAAGAGGCAAAAAAAATCTTAAACCCCGGGTTTGTATCTCGAAAAGTTTGTATGACGAGGCGTTTGTAAGACGAGGTATCACTGTACTTTTTTTTTCTCCACTGTATGTTAAGTAGAAATACATAAACAAACTGTTTTAAAAAAGAAGAGGTAATACAGCTTCACAATGGTGTGTGACTCCAATTCTGCCCCCAACCCTTTGAGGCTACCCCCCCTCCCTTTTACCTCACACAGGAGCCCAAGGCTCAAAGTCTGATGCTATTGGGTAGCTGGTTTGCACTATTGTTCTCCACCCACCAATCAGGGCGTGCAAAACCAGACCCTTCATTTGAATGCGGGAGACTATATAAGGGCGGGCCCGGATTGAGACCCTCCTGATTTCTAAAGACCAAGAGGAATAAGACAGTAGCCCCACCCACCCAAACAAGCCCCCGCCCCCCCTTCAAAAATCTGGCTGTCCTCAAGTTGCAAAGGATGACTTACTGGATAAGTCGCAGGTGGAGGGGGAGGAGTCAGAAAAGGAGGAGTAGCAAAATGAAGCGGAGGAGGAACCCCGCCAAAAGGAGGAGGAGCCGAGAGAGCAGGAGGAGGAGCCGAGAGAGCAGGAGGAGGAGGAGCCCTCTGAGAAGGAGACGGCCACGGAGGACTTTGGTCAGAAGAAGGAAGAAGTTGCCGGTCCGATCTAAGAAAAACACATGCGTCATCCGATTTCCCAAACGCGGTTACCGGATGAATTGCCCTCTCATGTCTTGGTGTTTCGACCGGTGGATGCGGGGCAGCAGGATTCCGCTCCAGGTAGCCAAACCTCACCTGTCCTCGAAGAAAAGGGGGCCTTGCCATAGGGTGCCCTTGCGCGTTCGGCCTAGGCCCAAGAAAAAGCCCTACGCCCAACCGCGGCGGTGCCCGGATTTCCTACGCGCGGCGTTGAGGGAGATGGCCAAGAAGGAAAGGGCGAAACGGACAGCGGCGTTGACCAAAAAGCGGAGATATTACTCAGACCACGAGATCTTCTACACGTTGGCCAGCTCCCTGTCGGCGAGAAGGCAAGACGACGCTGGCGGTGTCTCCGAAACTCGTCCCGAGGGAGTAGCCCCCAAGATACCTCAACCCACTGGAGAAACTTAAATGAGAGATACCTCCCTCTCTTCTTTAAAGAACCAACATGGAAGAGAGAGAGAGAGAGATAGACGCCAAGAACCTGCCCCTACTCCAAAGATCCAGCAACCTATGGAAGACCACCTAGGTTGAGAATGTTTTCAGCCCTACAGAGGAAGGAATTTTCTCCACAATCCTTTTGCAGTTAGTTGTATATCTACAGCTGGAAGACAAGCAGAAAAAAAACGCAACTCCAGGAGTGAGATTATTGTCAGCAGCCGTGGTCTCCTGCCCTGAACCACTCAAGGATTTTTGTTTTGTTTTGAATTTTCTTTCTTTCTTTCTTTTTTTTGGAAATATAAATAAAACTGGATCTTTTGCAACATGGAAACTGCATCTTGGGATGCTTGGGGCAGCGGGTCAATTTATTTAAATGTTTGTTTATAATGCCCTTTTAACAAAGGGCATAACAGTATGTTAGTAATAGTAGAATAGAATAGAATTTTATTGGCCAAGTGTGATTGGACACACAAGGAATTTGTCTTGGTGCAGATGCTCTCAGCGTAGATAAAATAAAATATACATTTGTCAAGAATCATGTGGTCCGACACTTAATGATTGTCATAGGGGTCAAATAAGCAACGAAGAAGCAATATTAATAAAAATCTTAGGATATAAGCAACAAGTTACAGTCATACAGTCAACATGGGAGGAAATGGGTGATAGGAATGATGAGAAAAACTAGTAGAATAGAAGTGCAGATTTAGTAGAAAGTCTGATAGTGTTGAGGGAATTATTTGTTTAGTAGAGTGATGGCCTTCAGAAAAAAATTGTTCTTGTGTCTAGTTGTCTTGGTGTGCAGTGCACTGTAACGACGTTTTGAGGGTAGGAGTTGAAACAATTTGTGTCCAGGATGTGAGGGGTCAGTAAATATTTTCCCCGCCCTCTTTTTTAACTTTTTTAACAGAGCCAGCATCTCCACAATCCGGGTCCTTGTTTGACCCACCTCAGAAGGACGGAAGGCTGAGTCAACCTTGAGCCAGTGATGAGATTTGAACCGCTGACCTGCAGATCTAGCAGTCAGCTTTAGTGGCCTGCAGTACAGCACTCTACCCACTGTGCCACCTCAGCTCTTATTTATTTATTAATTGGACTCGGGGCGGTTTTTTACAACCTATAAAAAACCAGTGAATTACAATGAAAGTCAATCCGATTAAATTAAAGATTGCATAATTATTTAAAATTCCAAACGATATTAAAATCAGAATGCTTGGCTGCATAGCTAGAGGTATCACAAGCAGGAAGAGGGAGATTGTGATCCCACTGTATAGAGTGCTGGTGAGACCCCATTTGGAATCCTGTGTCCAGTTCTGGAGACCTCACCTACAAAAAGATATGGATAAAATTGAACGGGTTCAAAGATGGGCTACAAAAATGGTGGAAGGGCTTAAGCATAAAACGTATCAGGAAAGACTTCATGAACTCAATCTGTATAGTCTGGAGGACAGAAGGGAAAGGGGGGACATGATCGAAACATTTAAATATGTTAAAGGGTTAAATAAGGTCCAGGAGGGAAGTATTTTTAATAGGAAAGTGAACACAAGAACAAGGGGACACAATCTGAAGTTAGTTGGGGGAAAGATCAAAAGCAACGTGAGAAAATATTATTTCACTTAAAGAGTAGTAGATCCTTGGAACAAACTTCCAGCAGACATGCCTGGGATAAAAATATATCCATTGTAAGATAAAATATGGGAAATAGTATAAGGGCAGACTAGATGGACCATGAGGTCTTTTTCTGCCATCAGTCTTCTATGTTTCTACATTTCTAAGGGGTTAAATAAGGTTCAGAAGGGAAGTGTTTTTAATAGGAAGGTGAACACAGGAACAAGAGGGCACAATCTGAGATTATTATTATTAATTTATTTATTTATTAGATTTGCATGCCGGATTTAGGGGTAGTGATTTCTGACAGTCTCCAAATGGGTGAACAGTGTGGTCAGGTGGTAGGGAAAGTGAGTAGAATGCTTGGCTGCATAGCTAGAAGTATCACAAGCAGGAAGAGGGAGATTGTGATCCTGCTGTATAGAGCGCTAGTGAAACCCCATTTGGAATAATACTGTGTCCAGTTCTGGAGACCTCACCTACAAAAAGATATTGACAAAATTGAACGGGTCCAAAGATGGGCTACAAGAATGGTGGAAGGTCTTAAGCATAAAACGTATCAGGAAAGACTTCATGAACTCAATCTGTATAGTCTGGAGGACAGAAGGGAAAGGGGGGACATGATCAAAACATTTAAATATGTTCAAGGGTTAAATAAGGTTCAGGAGGGAAGTGTTTTTTAATAAGAAAGTGAACACAAGAACAAGGGGACACAATCTTAGGTTAGTTGGTGGAAAGATTTTTAAAGCCCTTCATGGCACCGGACCAGGATACCTGTGAGACCGCCTTCTGCCGCACGAATCCCAGCGACCGATAAGGTCCCAGAGTTGGCCTTCTCCGGGTCCTGTCGACTAAACAATGTCGTCTGGCGGGACCCAGGGGAAGAGCCTTCTCTGTGGCGGCTCTGACCCTCTGGAATCAGCTCCCTCCAGAGATTAGAACTGCCCCCACCCTCCTTGCCTTTCGTAAACTCCTCAAAACCCACTTCTGTCGTCAAGCGTGGGGGAACTGAGACATCTCCCCCTGCCTATGTAGTTTTAGTGCCCGATATGACTGTATGTATGTTTTTTTATATTGGGGTTCCTTGTTTTTAGATTTTTTTAAATGTACAATTGCTATTTTAGATTTCCCATGTTGACTGTATGACTGTAACTTGTTCCTTATATCCTAAGATTTTTATTAATATTGCTTCTTCATTGCTTATTTGACCCCTATGACAATCATTAAGTGTTGTACCACATGATTCTTGACAAATGTATATTTTATTTTATGTACTCTGAGAGCATATGCACCAAGACAAATTCCTTGTGTGTCCAATCACACTTGGCCAATAAAAATCTATCTATCTATCTATCTATCTATCTATCTATCTATCTATCTATCTATCTATCTATCTATCTAAATTATTAGATTTGTCAATACATATTGTTTTTTTGTCACTGTTGTGAGCCGCCCCGAGTCTACGGAGAGGGGCGGCATACAAATCTAATAAATAATAATAATAATAATAATAATAATAATAATAATAATAATAAAAAAATAACAACATTGGAGAAAAGAATTCACGAGACCGAGTGTTGCTTTGCAAAAGATCCTGCTTTTATTAGGATTTCAACAGGGGAGTTTGATAGGACAAGAGTTATTTCATTGTTGCCCTGATACGATGGGAGATCTCTATCTTCTTCTTTTTATCTTGTGTTGCTACTTGGTCTTTTCTTAAGGGGGCAAAATTTCCCCGATGATTCGAGCGATGTTTGCCCCATTTCTTTCTCTTTTAAGGATTGATAAATAACTAATTTCATCGAACCAAACAAATGGGTACAGGATAAAACAATGTTTGAGCGCAGGTGGGACTCCCCGAAATTGCTGGATCTTTTGCGGTGGTTATAGTAGCTTCTTGGTGTTCTAAAGTCTTCCGTCTCGGCTCTTCCTGAAGCTATCTTGACCTGCCGAGAAGTGTGGCCTGTTGGTTTAGCTGAGAGCTTCTTGCAATTTGTTGACCGTTGGTTGGGGTATCCCAGGAGCATGGGAGGCAAAATCGCCCACCTCTCCCTCGGCCGAAGAGCTGCCGGCCTCTTCGGATACGGAGGAACTGTTGGCCAACCTGTAGAAGATCTCGTTGTCGGAGTATCTTCTCCTCTTCTTGGTTGGTTCAACTACCCACTTGGCTCGTTTGTTTCTGGCCACTTCCCGGAGTCTAGCTCTCAAAGCGTGAGGTCCACCTCGGACAAAAGGTTGAGGCTTTCGCTGGCGGTTAAGCCTGAGAGACATCTTGTGGTGAGTGTCAGCTATGCAAGGGCTCAAGGAGTGTCTACTCCTGTGCAGGGCCAGGACGTCATTGCACATCTTCCTGTTGAAGTACCAAGACATCAGAGGGCACGAGGTTAAACAGCTGCTTCTGGGAAACCTGATAATGCACATGTTCCTTTTGGGCTTGACATTGATCTTGCCACGTTTGGTAACCATCTTGGCTGGTTTGTTGGTCCGGGTCCTTCTCAGAACCTCGCTCTTCCTCTCTTTTTTGATAACAGCCATGGCTCCTGATGTTGACATCAGCACAACTTGGAGTTGACCCACCTGAGAATGATACCTTCTGGCTCTAAGCCCTGCTCTTATATAGTGGCCAGTATTCAAATGAAGGGGTGGTTCCAGATCCTCTGATTGGTTGAAGTGGAACAATAGGCTGTTTCCCCAATAATGCCGTCTATGATGCAACCAGGCCTGAGCAGCTAGGTTAAGTGAGCCATTGAAGTGGGAAGTGGAGGATTTGATGGGTCTTTGTATAGAGCAGTGTTTCCCAACCTTGGCAACTTGAAGATATCTGGACTTCAACTCCCAGAATTCCCCAGCCAGCATTTGAAGTCCGAATACCTTCAAGTTGCCAAGGTTGGGAAACACTTGTATAGAGCACTGGTGAGACTCCATTTGGAAGACGGTGTTCAGTTCTGGGGACCTCACCTACAAAAAGAGATGGATCAAATTGAAGGGGTCCAAAGACGGGCTACAAAAAGGGTGGAAGATCCTAAGCATAAAACTTATCAGGAAAGACTTCATGAACTCAACCTGTATAGTCTGGAGGACAGAAGGGAAAGGGGGGACATGATCGAAACCTTTAAAAATGTTCAAGGGTTAAATAAGGTTCAGGAGGGAAGTGTGTTTTTAATAGGAAAGTGAACCCAAGAACAAGGGGACACAATCTGTGGTTAGTTGGGGGGAAAATCAGAAGCTACGTGAGAAAATATGATTTGACCGAAAGAGGAGTAGATGCTAGGAACAAACTTCCAGCAGACGTGGTTGGTCAATTCACAGCAACTGAATTGAAACATGCCTGGGATAAACATAGATCCATCCTAAGATAAAATACAGGAAATAGTATAAGGGTAGACTAGATGGACCAGGAGGTCTTTTTCTGCCGTAAATCTTCTATGTTTCTAAAAGTATTTTTTGCATTCAGCCGTGTTGATCACGGCTTTATCCCAACTGTCAATCAGAGATCTAGACTTTATGCACAGACATGAAAAACGCATCTCAACAACACTCGGGAAGCAAATCATATCCACCTGTGATAATTACAGCCTTACACTTACCGGTTTTTTGGATGTTTCCGCATCATTGGTGACCAACACCCCCCCACCGTCTTTTCATCACCCCCCCTGAATGAATATTTATAGCATTAATTCACTTTTACCTTTTGACATTACTGTTTTTCTTACAGTTTTTATCACGCAGATCTCTGAAACAATGTTCCCTCTAATTTTTTTCCGGTGTGGGCAGAAAAGTATAGTGTCTTGAGCGGCAATCCCTTCAGGACTGGGCATCACAGAAGTCGGACTGTCCGTCCATTTGTCCATCTGTCCATCCATGTGTCTGTCCATCCATGTGTCTGTCCATGTGCCCGTTTGTCTATCTGTCTGTCTGTCCGTCCATTTGTCCATCCGTTTATCCATCTGTCCATCCATCTGTCTGTCCCTCCATCTGTCCGACCGTTTGTCTGTCCGACCGTCCATCCATCTGACCGTCCGTCCGTTATTCATCTGTCTTGAATGTTAATTTGACACCATTTGTGGTGCATCCTTCTTCACTGACTTTAAAACAAATCACTTTTTTGGAGGGGGGGCTCTTTTAATTCCACCTTTTTTCTGTCCGTCCGTCCCCATCCATCTATCTGTCCGTCCATCCGTCCATCTGTCTGTCCGTCTGTCTGTGTACACTTTATGTACACTGAGAACATATGCACCAAGACAAATTCCTTGTGAGTCCAATCACACTTGGCCAATAAATAATTCTATTCTATTCTATTCTATTCTTCAACATCTTTCCCCCAAACTTCTTTGCAAACATCACAATTATATTTGATCAGCGGTCGATTCATCAACAACAGAAACATGTCAAGATCGAAACTGGGATTGGAGGCTTCTGGACAAGGGACAACTCACGTGCATTATATCCATAACCCGGTCTTGCTCCAAAATTATGGTCCTTCTGAGCTCAAGCCTTGGAAGGAACCTCAGAGGTCTACTAGCCCAACCCCTCGCCAAAACAGGAGACCCTAGAATCATTCCAGACAAATGGCTGTCCAACTTCTTCTTAAAAACTTCCTGAATCCACGGGGCAAAAGCACAACCAACTTTTAACAACTTTCCCCCATCTTAAGTCAAAGCGGTTCAAAAAAATGTTGTCGAGCCCCCCCCCCCCCAAAAAAGGTCATTTAATGTGGCACCCATGAAGCCAGGAGTCCAACCACAGCTGTGCATAGAACCTTTCGCTGTGGGGAATAAGCTCCGAGGCCTTGCGACGCCCAGGATGACAGATGGAAAGATGAAATGAACGGAGAGAATGATTCGGCCGGCTGGATTGACCTGAACTTAATTGACGTTGTTTTTTGGTTTGGTTTGAAATTACCACTCAATGACCTTCTGTCACCCTGACAACCCTCTCTGGTGGTCTCTGCAACCCCCCTTTCCTAGTCAGTTTACTGATTCTTGCATAACATTGTTGGCTTATTCCTGGCTTGGTGGGATGCATCTGGATCTGCCCCCAAGAGGCTCCCCGAAGGCCGAAAGTGGCCTGTTTCCCAACTTCTGGTGGGTCCAGTAGAATCGTGTTTCACCCTCCCCAGGCTCCAAAGGCTTCCCTAGAACTGGGAGAGGGTAAAAATGCCCTACCCAACCCCGCCAGAATCTTTCTGG
>NC_091959.1:44937683-45016989 GCF_031021105.1 Erythrolamprus reginae
TCCGGCTTAAATCTTACCCAACCGTGACCAACTGCCCAGGTAAACTGGAGCTCCTGTCCGATCAATTACGGGAAGGAAGGTTCTCCCTTCACGTTGACCGAACCTGCTCCTGGGAGTGACCTTCTCCCAGAATTATACTCAGTTGGGGAAGACATAAGCAAGGTGTACAGTGATCCCTCGATTTTCGCGGGTTCAAACTTCGTGAAATGGCTATACCACGGTTTTTTTAAAAAATTAATTAAAAAATACTCCGTGGGTATTTTTCTATACCACGGTTTTTCCCACCCGATGACGTCAAACGTCATCACCAAGAGTCACTTCTCTCTCTCTTTCTCTCTCTTTCCTGTCATTCTCTGCTTCAATCATTTTCTCATTTCTCTTTTTTCTCCCCTTTTTTCTATCATTTCCCTCTCTCTCTCTACCTTCCACTCTCCCCTCTTGCTCTCTCTCTCTTTCTCCCTCTCTCTCTCCCTCTCCTTTCTATCTCGCTCTGTCTGTTGCTCTCTCTCTGTGAGAACGCCTGCCCCGCCTCTCCTGCAGCCCCCTCGCTGACAGCTGGGACGAAAGCGCTCTCAGCTAAGGGACTGCAGGAGGGGCGGGGCAGGCATTCTCAAAGCGCTCAGACCGGCTAGCGGCCAAATGAGGAGGACGAGAAGCCGTAGCCACCAGCGCTGCTGCAGGAGGACCAGTGCCCCAAGAAAGCCGGTGAGAGGGGCAGATCGGGTGGGTGGGGGGGTAGCGACGAGGGGACCGGAGGCGCTGGGGGAGCGGGGGTGACATTAAAAACAATCTTTGCCGTCCTCCGCACTTTTGTCGCTCCCCGCCCTCAACTTCAAGCCCGGCTCCTTGCGCAGCCTTGGAAAAGGGTGTGCGGGGGTAGTTTTTGGCTGTCCATAGCCAAAAATTGTGTTTTTACTTCCGCATCTCTACTTCGCGGAAATGCGACTTTCGCGGGCAGTCTGGGAACGCAACCCCCGCGAAAATAGAGGGATCGCTGTATATAAAAGGATGCTGAGACTCTACAACAGTGATGGCGAACCTATGGCAGGGGCGTCGCAGGTGGCACACGGAGCCATATCTGCTGGCACGCAAGCCGTTATTATTATTTATTGGATTTGTATGCCGCCCCTCTCCGCAGACTCGGGGCGGCTAACAGCAGCAGTAAAACAGTACAACAAAATCCAATACTAAAAAAGCAGTTAAAAACCCATTATATAAAGACCAATCATACATACAAACATACCATGCATAAAATTGTAAAGGCCTAGGGGGAAAGAGTATCTCAGTTCCCCCATGCCTGGCGACAGAGGTGGGTTTTAAGCAGCTTACGAAAGGCAAGGAGGGTGGGGGCAATTCTAATCTCTGGGGGGAGTTGGTTCCAGAGGGTCGGGGCCGCCACAGAGAAGGCTCTTCCTCTGGGTCCCGCCAAGCGACATTGTTTGGTCGACAGGACCTGGAGAAGACCAACTCTGTGGGACCTAACTGGTCGCTGGGATTCGTGCGGCAGAAGGCGGTCCCTGAGATAGTCTGGTCCAGTGCCATGAAGGGCTTTATAGGTCATAACCAACACTTTGAATTGTGACCGGAAACTGATCGACAACCAATGCAGACTGCGGAGTGTTGGAGTAACATGGGCATATTTGGGAAAGCCCATGATTGCTCTCGCAGCTGCATTCTGCACGATCTGAAGTTTCCAAACACTTTTCAAAGGTAGCCCCATGTAGAGAGCGTTACAGTAGTCGAGCCTCGAGGTGATGAGGGCATGAGTGACTGTGAGTAGTGACTCCCGGTCCAAGTAGGGCCACAACTGGTGCACCAGGCGAATGCCCCCCTCGCCACAGCTGAAAGATGTTTCTCTAATGTGAGCTGTGGATCGAGGAGGACGCCCAAGTTGCAGACCCTCTCCAAGGGGGTCAATGATTCTCCCCCCAGGGTAATGGACGGACAGATGGAATTGTCCTTGGGAGGCAGGACCCACAGCCACTCCGTCTTGTCTGGGTTGAGTTTGAGTTGCCCTAGCTCAGCTCCAAGTTGCATGTGTGTGCCGGCCAGCTGATTTTTGGCTCACACTGAAGTTCTGGGAGGGCGTTTTTGGCTTCCAGAGAGCCTCCAGGGGGATGGGGGAGGGCGAAACAGGAGCCTACTTGGCCCACCAGAACTTGGGAAACAGGCTGTTTCCAGCCTCCAGAAGGCCTCCGTGGGGTGTGGGAAGATATTTTTGCCCTTCCCAGGCATTGAATTATGGGTGTGGGCACTTGTGCACGAGTAATAGCCCACATGCACACTCTTTCAGCACCCGAGGGAAGAAAGGTTTGACATCACTGCTGTAGAAAGGGTGCAGAGAAGAGCAACAAAGATGATTAGGGGACTGGAGGCTAAAACATATAAAGAATGGTTCCAGTAATTGGGTATGTCTAGTTTGATGAAAAGAAGGACCAGGGGAGACATGATAGCAGCCTTCCAATGTCTCAGGGGTTGCCACAAAGAAGAGGGAGTCAAGCTATTCTCCAAAGAACAAGAAGCAATGGGTGGAAACTAAACAAGGAGAGAAGCAACTTAGAACTCAGGAGAAATTTCCTGACTGTTTGAACAATTAATCAGTGGAACAGAAGTTGCCTCCAGAAGCTGTGAATACTCCAACACTGGAAGTTTTTAAGAAGATGTTGGATAACCATTTGTCAGAAGTGGTCTAGGGTTTCCTGCCTAAGCAGGGGGTTGGACTAGAAGACCTCCAAGGTCCCTTCCAACTCTGCTATTCTATTCTATTCTAATTCTATTCTATTCTACTCTACTAATTCCATTCCATTCCATTCCATCACATTCCATTTGAGTTTGATTAGCCTACAGGAAAAAAAGACTAGGAGTGACATGATAGCAGCTTTCCAATATCTCAGGGGTCAACACGAAGAAGAGGGAGTCAAGCTATTCTCCAAAGCACCTGAGGGTAGAACAAGAAGCAATGGGTGGAAACTAAACAAGGAGAGAAGCAACTTAGAACTAAGGAGAAAATTCCTGACAGTTAGAACAATTAATCAGTGGAACAGAAGTTGCCTCCAGAAGTTGTGAATGGCCCAGCACTGGAAGTTTTAAAGAAGAAATTGGATACCCGTTTGTCTAAAGTGGGGTAGGGTTTCCTGCCTAAGCAGGGGGTTGGACTAGAAGACCTCCAAGGTCCCTTCCAACTCTGGTGAAGGTGGTGTTCTCCCTCAAACACTCCTCTAGACTGAATGGTTGGTCATTTTTGCCATCTGGGGTGGCTTCCTGGGCCCTCTTTGGAGTCATACTACAAATATCTCATTTGGCTTTACTACAGGAGCGGCTGGGAATGGAGTGAGGAACGGACTTAAACTAGTATTGGCAGTTCTGTGTTAGCAAAAACTTCAGAAGAGAAGGATTTAGGGGTCGTGATTTCTGACAGTCTCAAAATGGGTGAGCAGTGCGGTCGGGTGGTAGGAAAAGCAAGTAGGATGCTTGGCTGCATAGCTAGAGGTATAACAAGCAGGAAGAGGGAGATTGTGATCCCGCTATATAGGGCGTTGGTGAGACCACATTTGGAATACTGTGTTCAGTTCTGGAGACCTCACCTACAAAAAGATATGGATGAAATTGAACGGGTCCAAAGACGGGCTACAAGGATGGTGGAAGGTCTTAAGCATAAAACGTATCAGGAAAGACTTCATGAACTCAATCTGTATAGTCTGGAGGACAGAAGGAAAAGGGGGGACATGATCAAAACGTTTAAATATGTCAAAGGGTTAAATAAGGTTCAGGAGGGAAGTGTTTTTAATAGGAAAGTGAACACAAGAACAAGGGGACACAATCTGAAGTTAGTTGGGGGAAAGATCAAAAGCAACGTGAGAAAATATTATTTGACTGAAAGAGTAGTAGATCCTTGGAACAATCTTCCAGCAGACATGGTTGGTAAATCCACAGTCACTGAATTTAAACATGCCTGGGATAAACATATATCCATCCTAAGATAAAAATACAGGAAATAGTATAAGGGCAAACTAGATGGACCATGAGGTCTTTTTCTGCCGTCAATCTTCTATGTTTCTATGTTTCTAGTTGGTGATCATTGGAGTATGAGCCAGCAATGTGCAACAGCTGACACAATCCTGGATTGTATGGAACAGGGACACAGAATAAAGATCACGCGAAGTATTAGTACCACTTTACATAACCCTAGTAAGGCCACACCTGGAATACTGCCACCTGTTTTGGTCACCATACTACAAAAAGAATGTTGAGACTTTGGAAAAAGTGCAGAAAAGAGTAACAAGTCGGTGGAGAGGGGCGGCAAACAAATCTAATAAATAATAATAATAATAATAATAATAATAATAATAATAATAATAACAACGACAACAACAACAATAACAACAAAGATGATTAGGGGACTGGAGGCTAAAACATATGAAGAACGGTTGCAGGAATTGGATAAGTCTAGTTTAATTAAAAGAAGGGCCAGGGGAGACATGATAGCAGCCTTCGAATATCTCAGGGGTTGCCACAAAGAAGAAGGAGTCAAGCTATTCTCCAAAGCATCTGAAGTACTGGTGAAATCCATTTTTTTAAACTCTTGGTTGTCTGGGTGTGGTTTGGTGAGTGACTGGGTGGGCGTGGCAGGGGAAGGATGCTGCAAAATCTCCATTTCCACCCCACTCCAGGGGAAGGGTACTGCAAAATCTCCATTCCCTCCCCACTCGAGGGGAAGGATACTGCAAAATCTCCATTCCCATCTTACTCCAGGGGAAGGATATTACAAAATCTCTAATTTTACCCCACTCCAGAGGAAGGGTACTGCAAAATCTCTATTCTCTCCCCACTCCAGGGGAAGGACACTGCAAAATCTCCATTCCAACTTTACTCCAGGGGAAGGATATTGCAAAATACCCATTCCCATCTCATTCCAGGGGAAGCATACTGCAAAATCTCCACTCCTTCCCCACTCCAGGGGAAGGATACTGCAAAATCTCAATTCCACCTTTACTCCAGGGGAAGGATACTGCAAAATCTCCACTCCTTCCCCACTGCAGGGGAAGGATACCACAAAATGTCCATTCCCTCCCCACTCGAGGGGAAGGATACTGCAAAATCTCCATTTCCACCCCACTCCAGGGGAAGGATACTACAAAATCTCTAATCTCACCCCACTCTAGAGGAAGGGTACTGCAAAATCTCTATTGTCTCCCCACTCCAGGGAAAGGATACCACAAAATCTCCACTCCTTCCCCACTCGAGGGGAAGGATACTGCAAAATCTCCATTTCCACCCTACTCCAGGGGAAGCATACTGCAAAATCTCTAATCTCACCCCACTCCAGGGGAAGGATCTCCACTCCTTCCCCTCTCCAGAGGAAGGATACTGCAAAATCTCTATTCTCTCCCCACTGCAAGGGAAGGATATTGCAAAATCTCTGACTGGGAAGAAAGCCTTGGATAGAAACAAATCAAGGAGACAGGAAACCTAGAACCAAGGAGAAATTTCCTGACACTGGGAACAATGAACCAGTGGCTTTCCTTCAGGAGTTGTGGGTGCTCCATCATTGGAGACTTTTAAGAAGAGATTGGACAGGCATTTGTCCGAAATGGTCTAAGATGGATCTCCTGGGGTGGATTGGAAGGCCGCCAAGGTCCCTATATTCTGATAGATCTCGCCCCCCCCCCCCGACCAATAAATGTGATGCATGGTGTGATTGGATTGTCTGATTGAGTAATATACAGTGTTCCCTCGATTTTCGCGGGGGATGCGTTCCGAGATCGCCCGCGAAAGTCGAATTTCTGCGAAGTAGAGATGCGGAAGTAAATACACTATTTTTGGCTATGAGCAGTATCACAGGCCTTCCCTTAACACTTTAAACCCCTAAATTGCAATTTCTCATTCCCTTAGCAACCATTTAGATTATTACTCACCATGTTTATTTATTAAAGTTTATTAAAAAAAATATTTATTAAAAGCGGACGAAAGTTTGGCGATGACATATGACGTCATCGGGTGGGAAAAACCGTGGTATAGGGAAAAAACCCGCGAAGTATTTTTTAATTAATATTTTTGAAAAACCGTGGTATAGACTTTTCGTGAAGTTCGAACCCGCGAAAATTGAGGGAACACTGTATATAGGGTTTTTAGCTGTGGTTTTTTAATGTATTAGATTTGTTTTGTACGCTTTATTTCTATATTTATTCCGTGAGCCGCCCCGAGTTTTTGGAGAAGGGCGGCATACAAATCTAATAAACAATAATATTCCATCACTTTCCCTTGAGTTAAAAGTCATCAAATCGCTTGGGCTGACCTTAGCTCCTTGGAAGACCGGACCCTGAAATAAGAGTGGCGAAATCTGGAGCCCAGGTGGGCAACGTAAGAAAGATAGCAGGGAAAAGGATGAATTCTCTCACCGGCTAATGGAGCCCCCCAAGAGCTTGGCTTGGCAGCCTGTTTTTGGTTACCTCTGAAGGGAAGCTGCCCAGATGATGGCAAACTGCTGACCACACAAACTTTTAATAGCTAAGGAATACTGCCAGAGTAAATTTCAGCTTATTTTGGGTTTTTCGAGCCTCATGTATGCCAAACGGATGGAAACTAAACAAGGAGAGAAGCAACTTAGAACTAAGGGGAAATTTCCCGACAGTGAGAACAATTAACCAGTGGAACAGCCTGCCTCCAGAAGTTATGAATGCTCCAACCCTGGAAGCTTTTAAGAAGATGTTGGACAACCATGAAGTGGGGTAGGGTTTCCTGCCTAAGTAGGGGAGTTGGACTAGAAGACCTCAAAGGTCCCTTCCAACTCTGCTATTCTATTCTATTCTATTCCATTCCATTCCACTCTACTAATTCCATTCCATCACATTCCAATTTAGTTTGATTAGCCTACAGGAAAAAAAGAGTAGGAGTGGCATGATAGCAGCCTTCCAATATCTCAGGAGTTGCCACAAAGAAGAGGGAGTCAAGCTATTCTCCAAAGCACCTGAGGGTAGGACAAGAAGCAATGGGTAGAAACTAAACAAAGAGAGAAGCAACTTAGAACTAAGGAGAAATTTCCTGACTGTTAGAACAATTAATCAGAAGTTGCCTCCAGAAGCTGTGAAGTTGCCTCCAGAAGTTGCCTCCAGAAGCTGTGAATACTCCAACACTGGAAGTTTTTAAGAAGATGTTGGATAACCATTTGTCAGAAGGGTTTCCTGCCTAAGCAGGGGGTTGGACTAGAAGACCTCCAAGGTCCCTTCCAAATCTGGTGAAGGGGCTATGTTCTCCCTCAAACATTCCTCTAGACTGAATGGTTGGTTATTTTTGCCATCTGGGGTGGCTTCCTGGGCCCTCTTTGGTCTCATACTACAAAGATCTCATTTGGCTTTACTACAGGAGCGGCTGGGAATGGACTGAGGAAGTGTTGGTTATGACCTTTAAAGCCCTTCATGGCATCGGACCAGAATATCTCCGAGACCGCCTCCTGCCGCACGAATCCCAACGACCGATTAGGTCCCACAGAGTGGGCCTTCTCCGGGTCCCGTCAACTAAACAATGTCGGTTGGCGGGCCCCAGGGGAAGAGCCTTCTCTGTGGCGGCCCCGGCCCTCTGGAACCAATTCCCCCCGGAGATTAGAACTGCCCCTACTCTTCCTGCCTTCCGTAAACTCCTTAAAACCCACCTTTGCCGTCAGGCATGGGGGAACTGAAACATCTCCCCCTGGGCACGTTTAATTTATGCATGGTATGTCTGTGTGTGTGACTGTTAGCATATGGGGTTTTTTAAATATTTAAATATTTTAAATTTGTCTGATTGCTTATGATTTGTTTTTACATGTTGTGAGCCGCCCCGAGTCTTCGGAGAGGGGCGGCATACAAATCTAAGTAATAAATAAATAAATAAATAAATAAACGGACCTAAACTAGTTGGCGATCATTGGAGTATGAGCCAGCAATGTGCAACAGCTGACACAATCCTGGGTTGTATTGAACAGGGGCACAGAATAAAGATCACGTGAAGTATTAATGCCACTTTACAAAACCCTAGTAAGGCCACACCTGGAATCCTGGAATACTGCCACCAGTTTTGGTCACCATACTATAAAAAGAATGTTGAGATTTTGGAAAAAGTGCAGAGAAGAGCAACAACTCGATGGAGAGGGGCGGCATACAAATCTAATAAATAATAATAATAATAATAATAATAATAATAATAATAATAATAATAATTGTTCTTCTGTTATAGCTAAACAAGCAAGCATGTTAGTTAGGTCCCACAGCAAGCAAGCAACCAGTTAGGTCCCACAGAGTTGGCCTTCTCCGGGTCCCGTGGATTAAGCAATGTCATTTGGCGGGATCCAGGGGAAAAGCCTTCTCTGTGGCGGCCCCGACCCTCTGGAATCAACTCCCCCCAGAGATCAGAATTGCCCCCACCCACCTCGCCTTTCGTAAGCTCCTTAAAACCCACCTTTGTCATCAGGCATGGGGGAATTGAGATATTCCCTTCCCCCTAGGCCTATGCAATTTATGCATGGTATGCTTGTGTGTATGTTTGGTTTTTTAAATAAGGGTTTTTTAAAATTATTTTGAATATTAGATTTGTTACATGTTGTTTCATTATTGTTGCTAGCCGCCCCGAGTCTACGGAGAGGGGCGGCATACAAATCTAATAAATAAATAAATAAATAAATAAATAAATGTTGTAGAATTGTTGGGTGTTTAGAAGATGTGGCAATTTGTGGAGATATAAAGCTACATGACTTGGAATCCCCAACCTGTAAAAATCTACTGTTCCCCCCCCCCTTTCCCCCCTCCCTTATTTTCTTCGATGGTCTTGGATTCTTGGAGAGTGCTTGGAACAAGTTTTCTTGGCAAGGTTTTTCAAAATATTTTTCTGTCATCAACACCCATAGCTTCAAACTTTAAACTTTAAAGCCCTTCATAGCATCGGACCAGAATATCTCCGGGACCGCCTTCTGCCGCACGAATCCCAGCAACCGATTAGGTCCCACAGAGTTGGCCTTCTCCGGGTCCCGTCGACTAAACAATGTCGTCTGGCGGGTCCCAGGGGAAGAGCCTTCTCTGTGGCGGCCCCGACTCTCTGGAACCAGCTCCACCACGGAGATTAGAACTGCCCCCACCCTCCTTGCCTTCCGTAAACTCCTTAAAACGCACCTGTGCCGTCAGGCATGGGGGAATTGAGGCATTCCCCCCTCCCCCGGGCCTATACAATTTATGTAAGGTATGTCTGTGTGTATGTCTGGTTTAATAATGGGTTTTTTAAATTTTTTAAATTTATTAGATTTGTTTGTGAATTGTTTTATTGTATGTTGTGAGCCGCCCCGAGTCTATGGAGAGGGGCGGCATACAAATCTAATAAATAAGTAAATAAATAAGTAAATAAGTAAATAAGTAAGTAAATAAATAAGTAAGTAAGTAGGTAGGTAGGTAGGTAGGTAGGTAGGTAGGTAGATAGATAGATAGATAGATAGATAGATAGATAGATAGATAGATAGATAGATAGATAGCCAATTGTGGACCTCACCCCATTCCAATGAGGTCTGTAAGGGGGCGTGCATAAGCACACCAGCGTGCCTGCCATCCCTATCCTACTGCCCCCCGGTCATTCCTGAATTTACCGTATCCATATTCGTGTTTATACTTATAAGCTGTCATTTCGTTATCTTGACCAACTCAATAAATAAAAATAAATAAAAGTGTTTTGCCATTGCTGTCTGCCTACTGCTGGGAAAAGGACTGGCTCAAGGTCATTGAGATCAGGGGTCTCCAACCTTGGCGACTTTTAAGACTTATGGACTTCAGCTCCCAGAATTCTTCAGCCAGCATGTGGAGGAATTGGCTGGCTGAGGAATTCTGGGAGTTGAAGTCCACCAGTCTCAAAGGGGCCAAGGTTGGAGACTCCTGGTCCTGAATCTTCAAAGGAGGATTTTGGAGACACACCAACCTTATGATTAGCTAAGGAATTCTGGGGATGGATGGATGGATGGATGGATGGAGATAGATAGATAGATAGATAGATAGATAGATAGATAGATGAAGATAGATTAGATAGATAGATAGATAGATAGATAGATAGACAGACAGATGATAGACAGATGATAGATAGATGAAGATAGATTAGATAGATAGATAGATAGATGATAGATAGATGATAGATAGATAGATAGATAGATAGATAGATAGATAGATAGATAGATAGATAGATATAATGTACTGTATTGTTATTGTTGTGAGCCGCCCCGAGTCTTTGGAGAGGGGCGGCATACAAATCTAATAAGTTATTATTATTATTATTATTATTATTATTATTAATTATTATTATTATTATTATTATTATTATTAATGATAGATAAATAATGACGAAAGGGAAAAATAAATAAATAAATAAATAAATAAATAGTAGAGAGAGATAACGATTAAAGGATAGATAATGATGGGTGATAGATAGATAGATGATATATATAGATATAGTAGATAGATGAATTAGAGATAGATTGATAATGATGAAAGAGAAAAAGAAAGAAATAAAAGAAGGAAGGAAGTAAAGAAAGAAAAGAAAGATTAGAGATAATAATAGATAATTAGAGAAGAATAGATAATGATAGATGATAGAGATATAGTAGATAGATGATAGAGAGATAGAGATAATGATAACGAAAGAGAAAAAGAAAGAAAGTGTAGATACGTAATGATCGATAATTTAAGGATAGATAGATAGATAGATAGATAATGATAGATGATAGATTGATAGATGATAGATATAGTAGATAGATAGAGAGATAGAGATTATGATAGATAGATGATTAAAGAGAAAAAGAAAGAAAAAGAGTAGAGATAATGATAGATAGAGAAGGATAGATAATAGATGATAGATATATAGTAGATAGATGATAGAGAGATAGAGATTATGATAGATAGATGGTGAAAGAGAAAAAGAAAGAGTAGATAGAGATAATGATAATTAAAGAAGGATAATGATAGATGATTGATAGATGATAGAGATATAGTATATAGATGATAGAGATTATGATAGATGATGAAAGAGAAAAAGAAAGAAAGGATAAAGATAATGATTGATAATTAGAGAAGGATAGATAGATAATGACAGATGATAGATTAATAGAGATATGATAGAGAGATAGAGATTATGATAGATAGATGGTGAAAGAGAAAAAGTAAGAGTAGACAGATAATGATAATTAGAGGATAGATAATGATAGATTGATAGATGATGGATATAATAGATAGATGATAGATAGAGATTATGATAGATAGATGATGGAAGAGAAAGAAAGAGTAGATAGAGATAATGATAATTAGAGAAGGGTAGATAGATAATGATAGATGATAGACTGATAGATGATAGAGATATAGTATATAGATGATAGAGAGATAGAGATTATGATAGACAAATGATGAAAGAGAAAAATAAAGAGTAGATAGAGATAATGACTGATAATTAGAGAAGGACAGATAATGATAGATGGATACATGATAGAGATATAGTAGATAGATGATAGAGAGATAGACGTCCACGAGTCTTAAAAGTTGCCAAGGTTGGAGACCCCTAAGGCGAGACTAGAACTCACTGTCTCCGGGTTTCTAACTCACCGAAGCAAGCGGGCTTTTATTATTTCTCTCAGTTCTCGACTTATAGCTATTCACTTAATGGCCATTCAAAATTAGAACAGCCAATCCTTCTCATGTCTATGAAATTATGGCCGGCAATAAAACCACACCGGGCCTTATTCGCTTTTGGCACTTGTCATGTTATGCACACCCAGCTGTTGTATAGGCAAGTCCTCAATGGCCACAAATTTGAAGCCCCAAATTTCTGTCGGTAAGTGGGGGGTGGGGGGCAAGAACTGACATCTATCATACGATTTGGCCATGACATCTATCATGACCAAATCGTATGAATCGCCTTCTACCGCACGAATCCCAGCGGCCGATAAGGTCCCACAGAGTTGGCCTTCTCCGGGTCCCGTCGACCAAACAATGTCGTTTGGCGAGGCCCAGGGGAAGAGCCTTCTCTGTGGCGGCCCCGGCCCTCTGGAATCAACTCCCCCCGGAGATTAGAACGGCCCCCACCCTCCTTGTCTTTCGCAAACTACTCAAGACCCACCTTTGTCGCCAGGCATGGGGGAGTTAAGATATTCCTTCCCCTAGGCCATTACAAGTTATGCATGGTATGTTTGTGTGTATGTATGGTTTTTTATAATTAGGGCTTTTAGTTGTTTTATTAAATTGGATTGTTACATATTGTCTTTTACTATTGTTGTTAGCCGCCCCGAGTCTGCGGAGAGGGGGCGGCATACATATCTAATAAATAAATAAATAAATGAATGAATGAATGAATAAATAAATGAATACATGAATAAATGAATGAATGAATGAATAAATAAATAAATGGTATGCATGTCTGTTGTCTTGATTGTTCAATTATGGGCTTTTTTAATCAGGGTTTTATAGTTTTAGATTATATATTCGGCTTCTTTTCATTGCTTTTGTGTTTATATTGTTATTGCGAGCCGTTCCGAGTCCTTTGGGACTGGGCGGCATGGAAGTCGAATGAATGAATGAATGAATGAAATAGGAGTTGGATGACATGTAAATCTCACAAATAAATAATAATAATAATAATAATTTATTAGATTTGTATGCCGCCCCTCTCCGAGAAATGAAATAAAGAAGTGAGAATTATTAAGGAGGTCGGAGGGAAACTTAGCAGGGCGTGTGGGGTGGGAGTGGGGCGAAGAAAGGGAGCGAGAATTGTGCAGAAACTCACAGCCCACCACTCCAAAATCATCTGGTCCAATTCAACCCTCCAAGACCACCAATGTCCCCCACAGGGGGAAAGAGAGACAAAGTAAAGTTGGACACAGCTGCTCGTCATATGATTGCTTTATAATTAATGGGTTCCTTTTAATACGGGGTTTTATAGTTTTGGATTATGTCCGACTTCTTTTTATTGTTCTGTATCTATTTGTATTTCTATTTATATTATTACTGTAAGCCGCCCTGAATCCTTCGGGAATATGCCCACGTCACACCAACACTCCGCAGTCTGCATTGGTTGCCGATCAGTTTCCGGTCACAATTCAAAGTGTTGGTTATAACCTATAAAGCCCTTCATGGCACTGGAACAGAATATCTCTGGGACCGCCTTCTGCTGCACGAATCCCAGCAACCAGTTAGGTCCCACAGAGTGGGTCTTCTCCGGGTCCCGTCAACTAAACAATGTCGCTTGGCGGGGCCCAGGGGAAGAGCCTCCTCTGTGGCGGCCCCGGCCCTCTGGAACCAACTCCCCCCCAGAGATAAGAATTGCCCCCACCCTCCTTGCCTTTCGTAAACTGCTTAAAACCCACCTCTGCCGCCAGGCATGGGGGAATTGAGATACTCTTTCCCCCTAGGCCTTTACAATTTTATGCATGGTATGTCCGTATGTATGTTTGGTTTTTATAATAATGGGTTTTAAACTGTTTTTAGTATTGGATTATTGTTATATGCTGTTTTATTACTGCTGTTAGCAGAATGAATAAATAAACAAATAAATAAATAAATATGCCTCGCAGGGTGGGTCGAACTTCTTAAGAGAAGCACTCTTCAACATGTGAGAAATGTATTCACCTGGCTATGAAGAATGGCTTCAGGAGATAATTTTGTGACTTAGATCTACCCTTCTAAAGGCAGAAGTCTTCAAACTTTGGCAACTTTTAAGATTGGTGGACTTCATTCTTTTGCCATCTCAACCCCGGCTGGCTGCTTTGATGTGATTGGAAACAGCAGCAGCAGCAATGGGGTGGGGCAGGGTGGGCTTGTGGGGAGATAAGATGTGCTATGAAGGGGAGAGGACTCCAGGAGAGAGCTATGGAGGAGGAGGAAGGAAGGAAGGAAGGAAGGAAGGAAGGTAGAAAGGAAAGTAGGAAGGAAGGAAGGTAGGAAGGAAGAAAGCAAGAAAGGAAAGAAGGTAGAAAGGAAGGAAGGAAGGAAGGTAGAAAGGAAAGTAGGAAGGAAGGAAGAAAGGTAGAAAGGAAAGTAGGAAGGAAGGTAGAAAGGAAAGTAGGAAGGAAGGAAGAAAGGAAAGTAGGAAGGAAGGAAGCAAGGAAGGAAGGAAGGTAGAAAGGAAGGAAGGTAGAAAGGAAAGTAGGAAGAAAGGAAGGAAGGAAGGTAGGTAGGTAGGTAGGAAAGAAGGAAGGAAGGTAGAAAGAAAGAAAGGTAGGGAAGAAGGAAGGAAGGAAGGAAGGTAGGTAGAAAGGTAGGGAAGGAAGGTAGGAAGGTAGGGAAGAAGGAAGTATATAAGTTTGGGGTTCCCTGTTTTAAGGAGTTATCATATGATAAATTATCATCTGACACAAACATGTGTGTCTTCTTGGAGGATGATCCTGACTGAAGACAGAGGTAGAGGTAAATTTAAGGTTCCCCACATCTACTGGGTTGGTCCGGTTCTGGATTAAGTGCCCTGTGTGGTGACCAATGCCTGATAAGACTGGTTTATGATCAAATAAACCACCACTGAATCTAGGGAGATTTTTTTCAAGTCGTCCAGGTCCCAAAGGTGCTTTTTTTCAAGAGGTAACTGGACTTTCTGGTTTTCTCTTTGCTTTTCATCCAAGAAGCTTATTCAGTTCTCAGTTCAGGTTTTCTTCAGAACTTGGGAAGCTCCCCAGATGAGAAGAGAAACGCCTTCAAAGGAAAACCAGGGGGAAAAAATACCCCAATTGCCTTTAAAAAAAAGAGCACCTTTTGGAAAACCACTGCTGACAAAAGGTTAAAAACAGTACCAGAGTCGGCTAGCTATCTGATTTTATTCTCATATAGCATCAACAGGAGATAAAGTCCTCAGGACACTCTCCTACCCAGGCTTTGGGGCACAAACATTTTTCAAGGGTCTGGCCATATTTTTAATTTTTTTAAATCCAGTTTTGAGGCTGTTGGGAAAGAGTGTGACTCTGCAAAGACGCCTCCGTTTTAAGCACGCCGGTCAGCTCAAAACTTGGGATATAAATTGATAAAATAAATAAATATGTCCACTCGAGCGGGGAGGGAGAGAAGAGATTGCAGGCCAGCTTACTGAACGCCCTTCAACCGACTGAGGGTTTGGCCATGTTCACCCCAACCCAACTGGGATGGGAACTCTGGATGTTCTCCTACGCTCATGAATTTATCTGTCCGTCCGTCCATCCATCCATCCATCCATCCATCCATCCATCATCGTCTGTCTGTCTGTCTGTCTGTCTATCTATTTATCAATCAATCATCTGTCTGTCTGTCTGTCTATCTATCTATCAATCAATCATCTATCTATCTGTCTTTCTATCTGTCTGTCTGCCTGCCTGCCTGCCTGCCTACCTACCTACCTACCTATCTAATATCTATCTATCTATCTATCTATCTATCTATCTATCTATTATCTATCTATCTATCTATCTATCTATCTATCTATCTATCTATCTATCTATTATCTATCTGTCTTTCTATCTGCCTGCCTGTCTGCCTGCCTACCTTATCTATCTATCTATCTATCTATCTATCTATCTATCTATCTATCTATCTATCTATCTATCTATCTCTCTCTCTATCTATCTGTCTATCTATCTGTCTATCTATACTGCTCAAAAAAATAAAGGGAACACTTAAATAACACATCCTAGATCTGAATGAATGAAATATTCTCATTGAAGACTTTGTTCTGTACAAAGTTAAAGGTGCACAACAGCAGGTGAAATTGATGGTCAATCAGCGTTGCTTCCTAAGTGGACAGTTTGATTTCACAGAGGTTGGATTTACTTGGAGTTATATTGTGTTGTTTAAGTGTCCCCTTTATTATTATTTGTTGGAGCAGTGTATTTATTTATTTTCTATGCCGCCCTTCTCAACTGACTCTGGGCGGCTCACAACAATAGTAAATACAAAATACAAAGTGTGTAAGAAATCTAATATTTAAAAAATTCTTTAAAAACCCACTTTCCTAAGAAACCCCCCCCCCCATCCACATTCATCCAATTGGATTAAGCCATTCATGACATCGGCAGGAGTTAGATCTTAACACTTAGGGGGTGCCCCCATGCCTGCCAGCAGAGTTGGGTCTTCAAGGCTTTGCAAAAGAACAGGAGGGTGGGGGGGGGGCGGTACGAATCTCCGGAGGGAGTTGGTTCCAAAGGGCCGGGGCCACCATATAGAAGGCCCTTACCCTAGGCCCCGCCAGACGGCGTCGCCTGGTTGACAGAGAAGGCCGAATCTGTGGGAATCTGTGGGACCTGACCGGCCGGTGGGATACATGAGGCAGAAACATAGAAGATTGACAGCAGAAAAGGACCTCGTGGCCCATCTAGTCTGCCCTTATACTATTTCCTGTATTTTATCTGAGGATGGATCCATGTTTATCCCAGGCATGTTTCAATTCAGTGACCGTGGATTGACCAGCCACGTCTGCTGGAAGTTTGTTCCAAGCATCTACTCCTCTTTCAGTCAAATAATATTTTCTCACGTGGCTTCTGATCTTTCCCCCCAACTAACCTCAGATTGTTCCTTGTGTCCACTCTCCTATTAAAAACACTTATGAACCTTATTTAACCCTTTAACATATTTAAATGTTTCCATCATGTGTGTGTCCCCCCCTTTCCCTTCTGTCCTCCAGACTATACAGATGGAGTCCATGAAGTTTGATGCTTAAGACCTTCCACCATTTTTGCAGCCCATCTTTGGACCCGTTCAATTTTATAGCTGAGTGGAGGGAATTGCCGAGGCTCCATGCTCCACCCTGCCCATGCTCCTGTCCTACCACACCATCCATGCGCCTGTCCCTACCCCATCCCAAAAAAGGGATGCCCGGCTAGCATTTCCAACCGTGGCATTTGAGAACCACCCAGGAGGTCGACGGTAGTAACTCCTGCTGGAAGGCAGCCAGCTTCGTAGTAAAAGAGACGTTCTACACCCTATTGCAGGCATTCTATAGATTCTCCTGTTTTCTTAAGATGCAAAGCCCACTGGGTGAAGGGAGAACTACAGCCTCGCCATGCATTTCAGGTCGATTCGCCAAATCGGCCCTTCCCTCGTGCCATGGAAGGAAATCACACTACCTTACACACACACACAAAGATGCACACATACACACCCATCCTGGGCTCCGTGCCAGGAAAGCGCATGAGCAATGCCGTCAACTCCCCGGTTTTTTCGGCACCCGGGGTAAAAAAGGACTTTCCATAACGCCTGCCCATGCCTTTGCCTGTGTTTCAACCCTGCTCTCCCCGGCAAGCTGCTTTGATGTGGCTGGCAAAAGGAGCCCTAGTAGTAGCAGCAGCAGCAATGGGGTGGGGTAGGGTGGGCTTATGGGGAGACAAGATGCGCTATGGAGGAGAGACAGCAATGGGGGAGGAGGAGGAGGAGAGGAGGAAGGCAGAAAGGGAGGAAGGGAGGGAGAGAGGGAGGGAGGGAGGAAGGAAGGAAAGGAGGGAGGGAGGAAGGAAGGAAAGAAGGAAGGAGGGAAGGGAGGGAGGGAGGAAAGAAGGAAGGAGGGAAGGAGGGAAGGAAGGAAGGAAGGAAAGAAGGAAGGGAGGGAGGAAGGAAGGAAGGAAGGAAGGGAAGGAAAGGAAGGAGGGAGGAAGGAAGGAAAGGAGGGAGGGAGGGAGGAGGGGAGGGAGGGAGGAAGGAAGGAAGGAAGGAAGGAAAGGAGGGGAAGGGGGAAAAAAGCCATCATTCAAACGCCAGGCAAGAGGAAAAACCCAGGAGGAGGGTTAACCATTGTAATTTCTGGGCTGGCTCCGAATGATGTCATAATGGCAGGCAGCAAATGCAACTCGCTAAACGCTGGGCACCTTGTAAATCTCTCTCTCTCTTTTCCTCCCTCGTTCTCCCTCTCTCTCTCCTTCTGCCCATGTGACCTCTAATACCGAGATTTGGCCGAAAATACTAAAAAAAACGGTTTCTTCCCGTTTTGCATGGAGGAGGAGGAAGGGGGGGAAGAGAGAGAGAGAGAGAAGGAGAGAGAGAGAGAAGGGGGGGAAAAGAAAGAGAAATAGAGAGTCGAGAGGACGGGGTGGAGGGGGATGAAGGAACCCAAAAGGTCGGTGCTCTTCGGCATCCTTCTGGTCCAGGGGGTTTCGTTGGGTGGTGCTGATGTGTGTGTGTGTGTGTGTGTGTGGTTCCCCCCCCCTCCTCGCATCCCTTATTTCCCCGGCTCGTCTTATCTATGTGAGCGCCTGCGTGTGTGAGAGAGAGAGAGGAGAGAGAGAAGGGGAGGTAAGGATGGGGGGGGGGGACCTTCTACTCCATCGGTACACACCCCTTTTCCTACTACAAAGGCAGCGCTAGCAACCACATTTGCTGGAGTAGAATCTCCTCTCCCGCTGTTGCTACCAGCCTCGCTCGCTCGCTCGCCCTCCTCCTCCTTCGACAGCCTCCCATTTTTCGAGAGAAAACACCCTCCACCCATATATATATATATATATATATATATATATATATATATATATATATGCATCGTATCCTGCAAAACAAGCATTTGCACCGTTGCTACAACCTAGATGGTCTCCCACCCTTTCTTACTCTCTCTCTCTTTTAACAGGGACCAGTGGGAATGAGTGAAGGGGGGGGTCTTTCGCTTGCCAACGGTAGGAACGAACACCGCCACTGCCGCCGGGAGTATTATTGAATGAAATGCAACCCGCT
This sequence comes from Erythrolamprus reginae, assembly GCF_031021105.1. NCBI lineage: Eukaryota > Metazoa > Chordata > Lepidosauria > Squamata > Dipsadidae > Erythrolamprus > Erythrolamprus reginae. The sequence goes on from NC_091959.1 coordinate 44,956,340, forward strand.
TTGGCTCGCCAACCGGGGTGGGGGGTGGGGGGTTGAGCGGAGGAGCTAAACTGTCCCCCTTTGCCTTTGCTCGGATCCATCACACCCCCGTTCCTCCTCGTTCCAAATTAAAATGATAATCATCAATACTCCCTCTCTCTCTCTCTCTCTCTCTCTCGAGTCGGGCCCCGGCCCCACCCCCCTCGCTGCCCCACCCCCCACCCCAGACAGATAACGCTCCCCCCAAAAAATGGATGCGATTTGGAGCGAACCAATTAAGAGGCGGATAGAAAGAGAGAGAGAGAGAGAGATTAGATGGATGGATGGATGGATATGGATGGATAGATGGATAGATGGATAGATGGATAGATAGATAGATAGATAGATAGATAGATAGATAGATAGATAGATAGATAGATAGATAGATAGGACAAGCACACGATGCACAGGCTTGTCTCCTCCTGCAAGCAACATCCTAACCTTCCTTTTTTTTTTACACCCATCCTTATCCAGAGACTCTCTTCTCCCCAAAGCCCTTTTCCGTTCGCCCTCCCCTCCCCCCACCTTCAATGAAAAAAAAATAAAAATCCACCCGCTGCAAGAGAGGAAGGAAACCACCCAGGCGCAGCTGAAAGGAGGATTTGCAAAAAAGAAAAAAAGAAAAGAAAGAAAGAGAGAAAGGGAGGGAGAGAGGAAATAATCCGCATGGCACTGAAAATGCCGCCGCCGCGCCCCCCCACTTCTCCTCCCCATCCCCGTTGCCGACCCCCATCATTTTTTTTTTTGCAATATCTGGTTGCTATGCCAACAGCCCCCCCTCCCTCCTCTCCATCCCCCCCCTTGGGGGAGGAAAGGGAGGGGGAGAAAAAGGTAGAAATAATTTGAAAAGGGAGAAGAGGGGGGAAAAAAATTGGGTGGGAAGGCATGGAATGGAGGGTCTTCGGAGGGAGGGGGGAAAGAGAGAGAGGGGAATGGCTTGACCCCCTTCCCTAGACCGGAGGAGTGTCACACCGGCAATGGGGTGATGGGGAAGGGAAGAGGGGGGGAGGAGAGGATGAGAGAGGGAACGCGAGAGAGGAGGAGAGAGAGAGAGAGAGGGAGAGAGACAACAGGGCAAGGGGTGTGGTAGCGGCTTACCAATGATGCTGATTTGATTGTGGCAAACGGTTCTCGGTTTCTGTAGTGGAGGGCCTGATTCTGGACCGAATGAGTAGGCCGCAGTTCAGGCCTGCGCTCCACTTGGCCCACCTCATCCCTTATGAATACATGATCCTGCAGAAATGGATAAAAAGAAGGAGAAAGTCCAGTTGTGCTCTTTCGTCGCCCGCAGCCTTCCGCTCACCCTGCTTTTCACATAAGCCCGGCTGTTTGAAATGCATAGTTTGGCCTCGGAGGCTCGGCTTGGGGTTTTTTTTTCCTTTTCCGCCTCTCTCTCTCTCTCTCTTTTATACACCCCACAGCAAGCGCGGCACAAAACGAATCGGGAACCACATTGCAGCCTCCTTCTCCTTCTTCTTCTCCTCCTTTCTCCTCCTTCTTCCTTCTTCCTTCTTCCCCTCGTCAGCTGATTGCTTAAGTGGGATGCTGCCTTCTGTATTCTCCGGCAGGTGCTTTTTTTAAAAAAAAAAAAATTTCCTCCCCTCTTCCTTTTTTTCTTTTCCCCTTCCCTCTTTCCTTCCTTCTCTCTCTCACTCTCTCTCTCTCTTTTTTTTTTTTTGGAGGTGGGGAAAAAAAAGGGTGGGTGGGTGGGTGCTCCTCAGCCTCCCAAAGCAATCACATCGGTGCCGAAATGAGCATTGGAAACGCCGCCGCCGCCGAGCACTGCAGAGCTGTGCGAGGGGTCCTCAGATGCGCTGGCTGAGAACGTTGTTGCGCCCAAATAATCGCTTTAAAAAAATGGTTTCCATGGCTAGGGAAAACGCTGCTGCCTCCGTCGCTGCCGCTGCTCCCGTTCCCGCCTTTGCAAAAAGGAGTAAGGATTTGCCTCATCCCCTTTTTTCTCCAGCCGAGGGGTGTTTTTTTTTTTCCCCTTAATTTTTTTTCCTCTCTCCTCTTTTTTTTCCCTCCCTCTCTCGCTCTGGCTCTCTCTCCTCTTACACCTCTCTGAACTCGGCTATATCTGCTCTAGAGGAGCATTTTCTGCCCGGATGGCTGCAGCCTAGAGGAGGAGGAGGAGGAAGAGGAGGAGGAGGGAAAGAAAGGGAGGAAGGAAAAAAAAAAGGAGGGGGAAAAAAAAGCACCCTCCAAAAAAAAAATAATTAAAAAAAAAAACCACGCCACCCAACACCACCCGTTCTGGATTTTTTTTCCCTTTCTTTTTCCCCTCCCTCCCCTCTCTCTAAATCGTGTATGCTCCAAAAATGATTTTTTTTCCCTCTTCTCTCCGAGGCTCAAAGATGCTGCTTTCTAGTCATGATCCCGCACGATTCTAGCATTTTCTCTCCATAGCCTTGCAAAGGGATGAGAAGGGGTCTTTTTTTTTTTTTGCCTTTCGCATTTAAAGAGACAGAGCACGCTTCCCCCCCCTGAACCCCCCCCCCTCCTCCCCACCGTAAGAAGCGAGGCTGACCCACAGGCGGGCAAAGGGGTGGGGAATCTTGTGTCCGCGGCTGGTGTGCTTGAGGGAAGGGAGCGGGCCGAAGGACCTAGAGATGGGATGGAAGGTGGGGTGAGGTGGTGGTGGTGGGGATATGCGGGGCCTTTTTTTGGGGGGGTGGGGTGGGGAGGGGTCCCGATTCAGAAGGCACATACATGCACACATGTGTGATGGCTCGTGCAAGCAACGGTTAAGCGGCCCTAAGTTTGGCTACCTATCGAACTCCCGCCAACCCACTCCCAAGTCTGAAATGGGATGGGGTGGAGGGAATAAATGGCCGTCTTCCACCAACGTGAAAATGGGCACAATGGCGCGGTGGGAAAAACCCGCTTGCGTGGAGGGTCACCTGTGGCCAAGTCACGAGCTCGGCGCATGTCGAGGGTGACCGAAAAGACCCCCAGCTTGCATTTTCGCCAGGTGTAGGAATGTGGGCGAGCAAATAATAGATTGGGGTGGTGGTATCCTTGTTTAACGACCACAAATGGGGGCCAGAGTCACTGAGCGAACCGGTCGCTCGCTTAAAAACCGCCACACTGCCGTTGATGGCCATCTTCCACCAATGTAAAAAGGGCACAATTGCGTGGTGTGAAAACCCGCTTACATGGGGGAAGGGAGTCACCTGTGGCCAAGTGAGCAAGTGAGCGAGTCGTAACACGCTGGCAAAAGTCACTGGCTTGGCACGTGTCTTCCTAGACAACCAACATTTAAAAAAAAGACAATCGCTTGCGTTTTCACCAGGTGTAGGAATGTGGGCGAGCAAATAACAGATTGGGGTGGTCGTATCCTTGTTTAACGACGACAAATGGGGCCTGGAGTCGCTGTGCGAAGCGGTCGCTCGCTTAAAAACCGCCACACTGCCGTTGATGGCCATCTTCCACCAACGTAAAAACCGGCACAATGGCGTGACATGTAAAATCCGCTTACGCGTGTGGGGAAGTCATAACACACTGGTTTGGCGCATGTCTTCCTAGACGACCGACATTTTTAAAAAAATACAACCGCTTGCGTTTTTGCCAGGCGTAGGAATGAGGGCGAGCAAATAACAGGGGGCGTCCTTGTTTAACGACCACAAATGGGGCCCGGAGTCACTGAACAAAGCGCTCGCTCGCTTAAAAACCGCCACACTTCCGATAGTCGGATGTGGTGGTTTTTAAGCGAGCGAGTGCTTTGTTCAGCGACTCCGGGCCCTATTTGTGGTCGTTAAACAAGGTACAAAGACTAGGGTGGGGAAGAAGGGAGGGGGATTGATTTATTTGTCGCCGTCTTTGGGACTGGGCAACGAGGCAGTCGCTAAACGAGACTGCATTGGCTCCGGCCACTGTTTGGGGCTGTTGCCAAGAAACCTTGGCAGGAGTAGCCTACAAATCGTTAAAGAGTCGAAAACGGATGGAAAAAAAACCATCTCGTTGTTAAAAGAGGAACACGAGGAAATATCGAACCCCTGCGGAAAGCGGGTTGCAGCACACACACACAACAAACACACAAGGGTGTGTGACCCACAGGTCCAGGTTTCTGCAAGTTGGCCAAATTTTGACCTCAACACTCCCTTCAAAGTTTCCCGCTACGCAACTCTAGTGACTTGAGCGATAGGCAAAAGGGGAGTTGCAGGCGGTTCTCGACTTGTGACCACAACGGTGCACCGGAACTTCCACCCCCCACCCCCCCAAGCAAGGCAGCCTTTAAAGTGAGTCACCGCACCCAGTTTGCATCACCTGAGCCCAGGGACACTACATTAACACTGAACACTAAACAAAACTGTCACTAAACTGTCGCTAAATGAACTGTTGTTGAAGGTGACCTGCGGTCCTCAACTTAAGACCATACGATCAAAGATAGAGCAGTCCTGAAAAGAGTGACTTTAAGGCTGGTCCTTGCGCTTACAACCATCGCAGCATCCCAAGCAGTGTGGGGATCAAAACCGGGCATGTCTCTCTTAAGGACCACACTGCTTTTTGTGGTTGTTTTTAAGGAATTTTTATTGAAATATAATTTTTGTTCCATTTTGTGATCTATTATTCCTAATAAAAATGTTTCTGGTTTTTTTATTTATTTATTTTCAATTTAGTCATTTCCGTTAGCCAATTTTGTATTTTAATCCAGATTTTTTTTTTTATATGTGGACATGTCCACCATATATGAAAATAAGTTCCTGATTTTTTCTTTGCATCTCCAGCAGTGTGGTTTGAGTTTAAGGTACATTTGTGCCAATCTTGCTGGTGCAAGAGGCCACCTAAAATACACTTTATATAGGTTTTCTCTATATGCTACTGGTTTGGTCAATTTGTAATTTTTATGCCATATTTACACTGATCCAAAATTATTATTATTTTTATTATTTTTATTATTATTACTGTATGCCGCCCTTCTCCGAGGACTCGGAGCGGCCCGCTGTGTATATTTCCTTTTACAATGTGATCTTCCATTTTATATTTTAAGAGAAAATTATATAACCTAGATATTATTTTTTTTATCTTGTCCTAATATTTGGTCAAGTTCTGATTTTTCTTTTCGTATTCCTCTTTTCCTTTTATCTTCATCAAATCTTGTTTTTATTTGCACGTATGGCCACCAGTCTACCTTTATTCCTTCTTTTTCTAACTCTGTTTTGAAGTATAATCGCTGTTCCTAGTCCTTGATTTACAGACATCTGTATAGTGACCATTGAAAACTATGACGATACTGAAAAAAAAAAAGCCTTTTTTCCAGTGTCGTAATAATTTTGGACAGTCCTTAACCAACTGAAGTTAGTTGGGGGAAAGATCAAAAGCAACATGAGAAAATATTATTTTACTGAAAGAATAGTAGATCCTTGGAACAAACTTCCAGCAGACGTGGTTGGTCAATCCACAGTAACTGAATTGAAACATGCCTGGGATAAACATATATTCATCCTAAGATAAAATACAGGAAATAGTATAAGGGCAGACTAGATGGACCATGAGGTCTTTTTCTTCCGTCAGTCTTCTATGTTTCTATGTTTCTAACTGTTGTGTAGTGAAGGAAGTTCCAATAGTGGTCATAAGTCAAGGACTACAACCTGTCCTATTCCATTTTACAACAGCACTGGTAAAAAGTGGGTTGCAGCTGTTTTTTCACACTTACGAACTTTGCCACACCCCAGTGATCAAAATTCAGACACTTGGCAACTCTCTAATATTTATGACCAGGTCGCAAGGTCCTCTTTTTATGACCCTTCCAACAAGCAAAGTCAATGAGGGAAAGCCAGATTCACTTAATAACCCTATTAACTACTATTACTATCACTACTACTACTACTACTACTACAGGGTGTCCAGGGGGAAAGCATTTTGAAATTCCCTGAGATTTCCCTGTAACTTGCAATCTAGTTAAAGCAGCGGTCGTAGATGACATCATACCAAATGGCTAAGCCATGGAGATATATCGATAGCTGTTGTTGCCACAGTTGGGCTCATATTTGCTTGACTCTCCCAGGCAGCGTAATCTATTTTTTTTTTTGTTTAACATGATTTTCCCCTGACTTTTAAACATTTTAATACAGTTTGGTTCCCACCCACCCTGATTTATTCTGTTTTTTTCATGAATTCCCTGGTATTTCCATAATAATTCCCTAATTTCCCTGTTTTCCAGGTTTGCTGGACACCCTGTAATAATAATAACTATTACTACTATTTTTTTCTCATCGTCCCTACCACCTATTTCCTTCCATTTGCGACTGTATGACGGTAACTTGTTGCATAGTACAGTGATACCTTGTCTTACAGACTTTATTGGTTCCGGGACGAGGTTCTTAAGGTGAAAGGTTTGTAAGATGAAATAATGTTTCCCATAGGAATCAATGGAAAAGCGATTAATGCATGCAAGCCCAAAACTCACCCCTTTTGCCAGCTGATTCCCCTGAGGCTCCCCTCCTTGGGAAACCCCACCTCCAGACTTCTGTGTTTTTGTGATGCTGCAGGGGAATCCCAGCAGCGCAAAAACGAGCCCTTTCCTGGCAATGGAAGTGGGGTTTTCCAGCAAAGGGAGCATTAGTGAAATCGCAGCATCACAAAAACACCAAAATCCTCAAAACCCCACCTCCAGACTTCTGTTGCCAGCGAAGCACCTGTTTTTGCGCTGCTGGGATTGCCCTGCTGGGATTGCCCTGCTGGGATTCCCCTGCAGCATCACAAAAACATGGAAGTCCGGAGGTGGGGTTTCCCATGGAGGGGAGCCTCAGGGGAATCCCAGCAGCGCAAAAACGGGTGCTTCGCTGGCAACGGAAGTCCGGAGGCGGGGCATCCCAGCAGCGGCGGTGGGTTTGTAAGGTGAAAATAGTTTGTAAGAAGAGGCAAAAAAATCTTAAACCCCGGGTTTGTATCTCGAAAAGTTTGTATGACGAGGCGTTTGTAAGACGAAGTATCACTGTATCCTTAAAATTTTTATTAATATTGTTTCCCGATTGCTTATTTGTACCCTATAACAATCCTTAAGTGCTGTACCTCATGATTCTTGACAAATGTATATATTTTATGTACACTGAGAACATATGCACCAATAACACACTCCTTGTGTGTCCAATCACATTTGGCAAAGAAGCAGGAGGGAGTTTTAGTTACTACATATAGACCTGAAGTGCTACACTACAAAAACTTATTAGTCTCATTAGGTGGCTTTGGTGGATCTAACTTGGTAACACACGACTGCATAAATTTTATCTGATAAGCAATATATTGTTATTGCAGCAATAAAAAGGTGTAATCTTGCTCAAGGTATATTAGTCAGCGTTTTGGCAAAAACTAAAGGCATTGGGCTCAGATTAGGACTATATGGGCTGGTTCGGTTTTTTTTATTGCAAGTGAAAAAGATTGGGGTCCTAGCTGTTTTGATATTAATAAGGAGAATTATAATTTATTTGCATTGTTTGAATTACATGGTATCTACAGCATGGGTTCCCAACTCCCTGGGGCTGGAGAATTTTAAAGCAAAATTGATAAAATAACCTTACTATAGCCCCGTGTAAATGGATATTCCAATAAGTCCAATTAGTCCATTAGGGAAAGGCAGGGATTTTTTTTTGTTTAAAGTAGACTATCTAAAGGCATGTAGAATAAATAAATAAAGCCATTTTGGCGTTTGCCTGTCACATTTCTAGAGATTCAGAACAATTATTCCCAAAATTATATCATTAGGCGTTAGACATTGCCACCACAGAATAAGTTTACATTTTTTTTCTTTCTTTTAATGGATGTATTTTTTCTTTCAATCAGATTGTCTAGCCATCTAAATAGAAACCTAGAAACCTAGAAGACTGACGGCAGAAAAAGACCTCATGGTCCATCTAGTCTGCCCTTATACTATTTTCTGTATTTTATCTTAGGATGGATATATGGTTATCCCAGACATGTTTAAATTCAGTTACTGTGGATTTACCAACCACGTCTGCTGGAAGTTTGTTCCAAGGATCTACTACTCTTTCAGTAAAATAATATTTTCTTTGTCATTGGATATTTATTTAATCTTGGAACTAATTTTATTCTTTGCTATTCATGTTTTTACTCTGACTATCTTTATCCCTTCGATGATGATGATGATGATGATGATAATAATAATAATAATAATAATAATAATAATAATAATAGTTGGAAAGGACCTTGGAGGTCTTCTAATCCAATCCCCTGCTTGGGCAGGAGACCCTACACCACTTCAAACAAATGGTTATCCAACATCTTCTTCAAAGCTTCCAGTGTTGGAGCACTCACAACTTCTGGAGGCAAGCTGTTCCACTGGTTAATTGTTCCAACTGTTAGGAAATTTCTCCTTAGTTCTAAGTTGCTTCTCTCCTTGATTAGTTTCCACCCATTGCTTCTTGTTCTACCCTCAGGTGCTTTGGGGAATAGCTTGACCCAGTGATGGGCTACCAAAATTTTTACTACCACGCTGTGGGCATAGCTTATGCATTTTGTTTCAACATCTTTCAGTGCAAATTGGGTGCTCTGGGGTGGAGCTCCACATTTTGCTACCGGAACTGCGTTCTTGACCGTTCCCGTAGGAGCCCACCCCTGGCTTGACCATCCTAAGATGGAACGTTGATGTGTGCTCGCCCCCGTGGCTCTGAGTGTTAGCGGAGTCCAGTGCAGTTATGCTACTGCACCAATGCAGATTTGCCTAACCACAAGGTAGCTCACGTAACAATCATGGTCACCGGCTTAAGCCACTGTGGAAAAAGAGGTTGTTAAATCAGGCATGGCTCCTTTATGGCAGTCTCACTTAAGAGGCGGGGGTTCCGGTTTCGTTGTGGTCATAAGTCGAGAACTAATGTGTTTTCCAGAAAATAAGACTCTTTTTTTGAAACCCTGAAATAAGTGCTTGTCCTTATTGCCATGCACTCAAAAGCCTGATTGGGCTTATTATCAAGGGGAGGTCTTATTTTGGGGGAAACAGGGTATCTATCTATCTATCTATCTATCTATCTATCTATCTATCTATCTATCTATCTATCTATCTATCTATCTACCTACCTACCTACCTACCTGTCCCCTATCTATCTATCAATCTATCTATCTATCATCTATCTATCTATCTATCTATCTATCTATCTATCTATCTATCTATCTATCCATCCCCTATCTATCTACCTACCTACCTACCCATCCATCCCATATCTATCTATCTATCTATCTACCTACCTACCCACCCACCTACCCATCCTCTATCTATCTATCTATCTATCTACCTACCCATCCATCCATCCCCTATCTATCTATCTATCTATCTATCCATCCATCCCCTATCTATCTATCTATCTATCTATCTATCCATCCATCCATCCATCCATCCATCCATCCATCCATCCATCCATCCATCCATACATCAATCATCACTGTTTAACGACCCTATCTATCTAGCCCTACCTACCTACCTACCTACCTACTACTACTACCTCTAGGTCACTTTTGTTTCCTGTTGCACTCTCTCTCTCTCTCTCTCTCTCTCATCTATCTATTGTGTTTCCCTGAAAAATAAGACCCAGTCTTTTTTGGGGGGGGGGGGGGGACCCTGAAATAAGCGCTTGGCCTTATTGCCATGCACTCAAAAAACCCGATTGGCCTTATTATCAAGGGAGGTCTTATTTTGGGGGAAACAAGATCGCTGTATTCATTTTTTAAAAAAATACACTGCCATAATGAAAAGTATTCTCACTATGGCAGCCTTCAAATTCTGCCAAAGAAGAGGGAAGGGGGTGATTTGTTTCATTTCATTCACCCACACATACACAAACACACGGGCTTCGCCTAAATGGATCACCCCCACCACCACCGTTGGAGAAAAAAACAAGTAGAGGAAGGATCAAACAGGGAAGTAGCATGGAGTCATTAGGTAAAGACAAGATCTGAATCCGCTTGAATGCCTTGGGACTTTATCTGGCTTTTCCTAGGCGAATTTGGGAAGGTTCCTGTAAAAGAGGCGCGGAGCTATGAAATCGCTAGTTGGAACTCTATACATGTGGGCCTGGCGGATGGGTGCCCGACATCATTCCACAGAAGTCCCATTGGATCGGGAGGATCGGGACTACGGAGACTGCGGGAGAATCCTCGTACTGACCTGAGCCCAGAACCCCTACGTACCTTCTCGGGACGAGCCGGGAGCAGCCATTTAGTCAAGAGAAGAAATCCAACGTGCAGGTCAGGATCGGGTAGGAAGTGACCGAAGTTATGGTGTTAGTTTAAGGGACGGTGACCGTTTCAGCCAGAGCGCAACCACTTGGGCAGGGGACACAAACTTCGGGAGATAAGGTAGCGTTGCAGGAAGGGACGGTGTTAGACATGCAAGGTTGAAGGACACAACGAGAGCAGGGTAGGGCAGAGGCTGGCAGGTGCTGTCTCTTAAAACGCGGCTCTTAGAAGCTTCCACTCCGTGTTAGCTTTCTTATTATTGTTTCCGACCCAACGGTCAAGGGCAATTCCCCTCTGTCGCCTACGTTCAGCGATGGGCTCCTACAGGTACGGCCAGGTACGCAGAACCGGTAGAAAGATTTTGATCAGGGAAGCAGAAAAAAATTGAATTTTTTTTCTTTTTCCCCCTTCTGGGCTCTGGGCATGTGTTTCCTTTCGCAGTACAGTGTTCCCTCGATTTCCGCGGGGGATGCGTTCCGAGACCGCCCGCGAAAGTCGAATTTCCGCGAAGTAGAGATGCGGAAGTAAATACACTATTTTTTGGCTATGAACAGTATCAGAAGCCTTCCCTTAACACTTTAAACCCCTAAAGTGCAATTTCCCATTCCCTTAGCAACCGTTTAGATCATTACTCACCATGTTTATTTATTAAAGTTTATTAAAAAAAAATATTTATTAAAGCCGGATGAAAGTTTGGCGATGACATATGACGTCATCGGGCGGGAAAAACCGTGGTATAGGGGGGAAAACCCGCAAAGTATTTTTTTTAATTAATATTTTTGAAAAACCGCGGTATAGACTTTTTGTGAAGTTCGAACCCGCGAAAATCGAAGGGAACACTGTAAATGCGGTGGAGTGTGTATAATTTTAGAAGAGCTGTGCGTGTGTGTGTACCTACATTTTATATAGTAGGGCAGGATACGGGGGGAAATAGGCTGGCTCTGTTAAAAAAGTGCTATTGCTAACATGTTGTAAGCCGCCCTGAGTTTAAGGAGAAGGGCGGCATATAAAACTCGAATAAATAAAACAAATAAATCCAATGAATGAATAGAAACATAGAAGACTGACGGCAGAAAAAGACCTCATGGTCCATCTAGTCTGCCCTTATACTATTTCCTGTGTTTTATCTTAGGATGGATATATGTTTATCCCAGGCATGTTTAAATTCAGTTACTGTGGATTTACCAACCACATCTGCTGGAAGTTTGTTCCAAGGATCTACTACTCTTTCAGTAAAATAATATTTCCTCACGTTGCTTTTGATCTTTCCCCCAACTAACTTCAGATTGTGTCCCCTTGTTCTTGTGTTCACTTTCCTATTAAAAACACTTCCTTCCTGAACCTTATTTAACTCTTTAACATATTTAAATGTTTCGATCATGTCCCCCCTTTTCCTTCTGTCCTCCAGACTCTACAGATTGAGTTCATGAAGTCTTTCCTGAAACGTTTTATGCTTAAGACCTTCCACCATTCTTGTATCCCTTGGACCCGTTCAATTTTGTCAATATCTTTTTGTAGGTGAGGTCACCAGAACTGAACACAGTACTCCAAATGTGGTCTCACCAGCGCTCTATATAAGGGGATCACAATCTCCCTCTTCCTGCTTGTTATACTGCTAGCTATGCAGCCAAGCATCCTACTTGCTTTTCCTACTGCCCGACCACACTGCTCACCCATTTTGAGACTGTCAGAAATCACAACCCCTAAATCCTTCTCTTCTGAAGTTTTTGCTAACACAGAACTGCCAATGCAATACTCAGATTGAGGATTCCTTTTCCCCAAGTGCATTATTTTACATTTGGAAACATTAAACTGCAGTTTCCATTGCTTTGACCATTTATCTAGTAAAGCTAAATCATTTACCATATTACAGACCCCCTCCAGGAATATCAACCCTATTGCACACTTTAGAGTCATCGGCAAATAGGCAAACCTTCCCTACCAGACCTTCCCCTATGTCACTCACAAACATATTAAAAAGAATAGGACCCAGAACAGACCCTTGTGGCACACTGCTTGTAACCTGAATGAATGAATGAATGAATGAATGAATGAATGAATGAATGAATGAATGAACAAACAAATAAATGAATAAAATGCCGCACCCAATTAACAGACGGCGCCTTCAAGCAAAGCGGGGTAAAACAGAGGTTGGGTGAGCCCGGAGGAGGAGGAGGAAGAGGGGGTGAGTGGGGGGTAGCACCAGCCAGACGTACCTTCTTCAGGGCAACAGGGGGAGTGGAATGAATGGGGCTCTCGTGGCCATGCACCGAAAGCAGCTCGGGACTGCCCTCCTCCATTACCTCCTGCATGCTGTTGACGCTGCTGCTTTGGCTGCCTGTGCTGATAGACATGCTGGGGATGGAATGGTTGCTGCCCAGACTGTCCATCTTCCTAGTCAGGTTTGTCCCATGCTCACTGTCCTACAAAATAAGGAGCGGGCAGGTTTAATTTTAACGGAAGCGCCACCAACCAGGAAAAGGAGGTGTGGGGGAAGACCAGAACAGTCGCTGGTTCTTAGAGGAGGCGCCAAAATAGGTTCTCAACCTACTTCTAGGTCCTTCCTTCCTTTGGTGGGCTCCTTGGGGGCTCACTGAGCTCGGTGGGTTTCTTACGGACGTTTGGTGACCCAACTAGGTAATTTAATCAGGACTAGAAGGAGGAGGAGGGGAATTGTGGGTTCTTTGGGGTCTCTCTGAGCTCAATGGTTTTCTTACAGATGTTTGGTGACCCAACTAGGTAATACAATCAGGACTAGAAGGGGGGGGGGAATTGTGGGTTCTTTGGGGTCTCTCTGAGCTTGGTGGGTTTCTTACAGATGTTTGGTGACCCAACTGTGTAATATAATCAGGACCAGAAGGAGGAATGGGACTGTGGGCTCCTTGGGGATCTCTCTGAGCTCGGTCTTTTAGGCACCAGGTACAGAAGGGGAGAATCGCTTGGCGGAAACTCCTTATTTCCCTTCTATTTTTTAATCGGCACTATTGGAAATAGTCGCTCTATCCCAGAGAGCAAGAGATGGTTAAAATTAAAATAATTATTTTTAAAAAGTTAGTTGCTATCTGCCTGGGGTCATTCCAGCAGCTATACTGGCAAGAAGCGGGTGAAGGGTTTTGACATGCGTTCAAGTACAGGTAGTCCTCGATTTACAGACCCAACAGGGCGTGGGGGTTGGAATTTCCATCGCTAAGCAAAGCGAGGCGTCGTGTTAAGCGAACAGCGCCCAATTTCGCCACCTTTTCCTGCCACGGGGGCTCATGAACCCCATCGGTTGTTAAGTGGATCAATGTGGTCGTTAAGCAAAACCGGCTGCCAACATTCACTGGGCTTGTCCAAAAGATGATCGCGGGACCCTCTAGGCCAGAGGTAGGCAAAGTTGGCTCTTCTATGACATGTGGACTTCAACTCCCAGAATTCCTGAGCAAGCATGATTGGCTCAGGAATTCTGGGAGTTGAAGTCCACAAATCATGGGACCAGAATACCTGCGAGACGGCCTTCTCCCGCAGGAATCCCAGTGACCCGTCAGGTCCCACAGAGTCGGCCTTCTTCAGGTCCCGTCAACTAGACAATGTCGTTTGGCGGGACCTAGGGGAAGAGTCTTCTCTATGAGGGCCCCGGCCCACTGGAATCAGCTACCCCTGGAGATTCGTACTGCCCCTACCCTCCTCGCCTTCCGTAAGAGTCTTAAGACTCATCTATATCGCCAGGCTTGGGGTGATTTGATTCTCGCCCCTCTGGCCAATGATTGTGTTGAACGAATGTTGAGGGAATGATTGTTTTTTTAATGTTTTTTTAGGTTTAGTTTTTAATTAATTAATTGGATCCAAGCTACTGTATACTGTTTATTATATGTTGTGAGCTGCCCCGAGTTCTCGGAGAGGGGCAGCTTAGAAATCCAATCAATCAATCAATAATTTTGGGTTTAGTTTTTAATTAATTAATTGGATCCAAGCTATCGTATACTGTTTATTATATGTTGTGAGCTGCCCCGAGTTCTCGGAGAGGGGCAGCATAGAAATCCAATCAATCAATCAATTAATAATTTTGGGTTTAGTTTTTAATTAATTAATTGGATCCAAGCTATCATATACTGTTTATTATATGTTGTGAGCTGCCCCGAGTTCTCAGAGAGGGGCAGCATAGAAATCCAATCAATCAATCAATCAATCAATAATTTTGGGTTTAGTTTTTAATTAATTAATTGGATCCAAGCTATCGTATACTGTTTATTATATGTTGTGAGCTGCCCCGAGTTCTCAGAGAGGGGCAGCATAGAAATCCAATCAATCAATCAATAATTTTGGGTCTAGTTTTTAATTAATTAATTGGATCCAAGCTATCGTATACTGTTTATTATATGTTGTGAGCTGCCCCGAGTTCCCGGAGAGGGGCAGCGTAGAAATCAAATGAATGAATGAATGAATGAATGAATGAATAAATAATCAATCAATCAATCAATCAAACAAACAAACAAACAAACAAACAAACAAACAAACCAAAAAAAAATCCTATTTCCCCCAAAATAAGTCACCCCCATAAGTGAGACATAGGAGAAGTTTCGTAGAATTGCCTAATATAAAGCATCCCCGGAAAGTTAGACGTAGGAGATGTTTTGTTTCGCAGCATTCCCGAAAAGAACATATATAACACTGCTGTCCCTAAATTGCATCCCAAAACACTGCGTCAATCAGATTTAAAACACATCCAACACGCATCGGCGTGTTTGGAGGCATTTTTGCTGCAGCAGGATACAGGATACAATTTGTCGGGGGGGAAAAATAAGACATCCCCTGAAAATAAGACGGAGCAGGTCTTTGGGAGCAAAAATGAATATAAGACGCTGTCTTATTTTCGGGGAAACACCGTAGAAGAGCCAACTTTGCCTGCCTCTACTCTAGGCTAAATACACATCCACATGACACCCCTGGCATTGTTGCCATGGGATTGTAAGCGCGCGGACTGGCTGCGAGTCACTTTCTTCAGGCCGCTGTAAACTTGAATGGCCGATAAACGGACGGTCGTACATCGAGGACTACCTGCCCTCAGGTGTGTATGCTGCATGCAATGATTATTTGGCGGGATGAAGGACCACTTGGTGAAGAAGACCGCTCCGGAAGGAATGGTGAGGGTCAATTCACACCCAAATCACAACCGAATGAGGTTTCTCCAAACTCTGTCTCTACCCTTGGCTAGTTGGTGGCCACGATTGGTGGTTAAAACGTCTGGGAGGAAAGATCTTGGTCAAGGGGCTTTCGGTATGGCCCTTGCGGCTCTTTTTTTAAAACCAAGATTCGGGAGTTATCTAAAAACAGGAGCATTTCACCTCTGCCAAGATGTCGTTTCTAGTCTAAAGCGCCATGGTGACGCAGTGGTGAGAATGCAGTATTGCGGGCTTTTTCTGCCGAATGCCAGCCAGTTCGATCCTGACCGGATTAAGATTGACTCAGTTTTCCATCCTTCCGAGGTCGGTTAAAAAAAATGTGAGAGCGTTGAGGGACAAGAGGCTGAGTCTGTAAACCGCTTAGAGGGGCTGTATATTGATCAGTTGTCCTCATCCTTTTTTAAAATTTCTAAACACCGCGTTAACTCACTAGCCCTGTATTGTATGGGGGGAAAAATAGCGTAAATGAAGAAGAAGGTCCCAAGAGGAAAGACATTCTCCAGTTGTCCTCCATATGGAGTGTTCTCCCCTGCTTGAGGGGCCATGGACTAGTCTTCTCCCCACTTCAAGCTGGAATGAACTTATCTTTTCTATTATGCACACAGATTATCTCAGGGACCGCCTTCTGCCGCACGAATCCCAGCGACCAGTTAGGTCCCACAGAGTGGGCCTTCTCCGGGTCCCGTCAACTAAACTCCCCCCAGAGATTAGAATAGCCCCCACCCTCCTTGCCTTTCGTAAGCTCCTTAAAACCCACCTCTGCCGTCAGGCAGGGGGGAACTAAGATAATCTTTCCCCCTAGGCTTCTACAATTTATGCATGGTATCTCTGTATGTATGATTGGTTTTATAACAAGGGTTTTTAGCTGTTTTAGTATTGGATTTTTACATTCTGTTTTTATCACTGTTGTTAGCCGCCCCAAGTCCACGGAGAGGGGTGGCATAAAAATCCAATAAATAAATAAATAATAAATATGCACCAAGCAAATTCCTTGTGCGTCTAATCACACTTGGCAATAAAATTCTATTGTTTGTTCTATTCTATTTTATCCTATCCTATCCTGATTTGATTGCTTATTTGTACCCTACGGTTATCATTAAGTGTTGTACCTCATGATTCTTGACCAATGTATCTTTCTTTTCTGCACCAAAGACAAATTCATTGCTTGTCCAATCACACTTGCCCAAGAAATAATTCTATTCTGTTCTGTTTTATTCTGTCCTGTCCTGTCTTGAACTACCCTGTCCTATCCTACCCTATGATTTGATTGCTTATTTGTACCCTATGATTATCACTAAGTGTTCTACTTTATGATTCGTGACAAAAATATATATTTATTCTATTCTATTCTATTCTACTCTATTCTATTCCTCTTCTATTCTATTCTATTCCTCTTCTCTTCCTCTTCTATTCTATTCCTCTTCTATTCTATTCCTCTTCTCTAATCTACTCTACTCTAGAGTAGAGTACAGTAGAGCACAGTAGAATAGAATAGAATAGGAGTAGAATAGAAGATGAGATGGAGTCACTTCTACTCTACTCTATTCTACTGTACTCTGCTCTGCTCTACTCTACTCCCTATTCTATTCTATTATTCTATTCTATTCTATTGTATTCTATTGCATTCTATTGTATTCTACTGTATTGTACAGTAGAATAGAATAGAATAGAATAGAATAGAAGATGAGATGGACCAATGGTCACTTCCACTCTACTCTACTCTACTCTACTCTAGAGTACAGTAGAGCACAGTAGAATAGAATAGGAGTAGAATAGAAAATGAGATGGAGTCACTTTTACTCTACTCTATTCTACTCTACTCTACCCCCTATTCTATTCTATTATTCTATTCTATTGCATTCTATTGTATTCTACTGTATTCTACTGTATTGTACAGTAGAATAGAATAGAATAGATCAGAACAGAACAGAATAGAATTCCAGAGTAGAATAGAGTAGAAGTGACTATTGGTCCATCTCATCTTAATTCAGCCACCGGGGAGAAGATGTTGTTTCTGGTTGTGCTGGACTTTCTACCATCTCTGTTGGACATGGTCATTAAGGAAAATATCTTGTCTCCGGGTACAAAATGGCAACTACCAGACCCAGTTTTGGGATCTAAGCAGGGCCTGGTTTCCACAGCCGGGAGAGCCCAAACTGGGGGCAACCTTGATTTGCTTAGATGTTCTGTTGCCACCTGTCTCCAAAGCCTCAACGGCCAGAGGTCAGAGGTGGCACAGCCTCGTTCCCAACCACATTCCTGGGAACCCATGAAAAGGGGCTTGGCAGGGCCCCTGTGGAGCAGGAGACACGCTGTTATGACGGTCACCGTGGTTATGGCTATCGTTATAATTTATCGGCGGTATAGATAAAGGCGATACCTCCTCCTCTTCCTGAGACTCGTTCAGTGGGCCATTGTAGACCTCCTGGAAAAGGATCTTGTTCATTTTCCGAGACTGAAGGTTGTCCAACTCTCGGACCGCATCCTTGGTTCTTTGAATCAAGTCTATCAGGACCCGGGGCGGACGCTCGCATCGTACGAATTCGTGCTGGGTTTCAGAAGGAGGACAGAAGAAGCGTTCTGGGTGAGAAGAGAAAAAAAAAAAGACGCAAAGAACGAGACCCCCCAACCCACCCAATCTCCCACTCAACGGAAGCATGTTATGGCAGGGAATATACTGCTCAAAAAAATAAATAAATATCTTTCTATCTTGCAAGGCCCACACAATTCTATTTATTTGCCTTTTTTTCCTTTCTCCAAATATCCTTCATCTGAATTCTACTCTCCACATCGCCAGTAGAATAGAATAGCATATACACCACTCAAAAAAATAAAGGGAACACTTAAACAACACAATATAACTCCAAGTAAATCAAACATCTGTGAAATTTATTAGGAAAGTGATCACAAGAACAAGGGGGCACAATCTGAGGTTAGTTGGGGGAAAGATCAGAAGCAACGTGAGAAAATATTTGACTGAAAGAGCAGTAGATGCTTGGAACAAACTTCCAGCAGACGTGGTTGGTCAATCCACAGTCACTGAATTTAAACATGCCTGGGATAAACATAGATCCATCCTAAGATAAAATACAGGAAAACCTCATGGTCCATCTAATTCCTGTATTTTATCTTAGGATGGATCTATGTTTATCCCAGGCATGTTTAAATTCAGTGACGGTGGATTGACCAACCATATCTGCTGGAAGTTTGTTCCAAGCATCTACTGCTCTTTCAGTCAAATATTTTCTCACGTTGCTTCTAATCTTTCCCCCAACTAACCTCAGATTGTGCCCCCTTGTTCTTGGGTTCACTTTCCTAATAAAAACACTTCCCTCCTGAACCCTTATTTAACCCTTTAACATATTTAAATGTTTCAGTCATGTCCCCCCCCTTTCCCTTCTGTCCTCCATACAGTTTGAGTTCATGAAGTCTTTCCTGATAGGTTTGATGTTTAAGACCCTTCCACCGTTTTTGTAGCCCGTCTTTGGACCCCTTCAATTTGATCCATATCTTTTTGTAGGTAAACTGTCCACTTAGGAAGCATCACTGATTGACAATCAATTTCACAGGCGGTTGTCCACATTCAACTTGGTACAGAACAAAGTATTCAAGGAGAATATTTCATTCATTCAGATCTATGTTCTTTGAGGGTTCCCTTTATTTTTTTGAGCAGTGTATTATTTGAAAATGACCCATTTTCAATTGGGGAAAAAACAGGCTTATTTTAATGGGGGTGGGCACCCTATGTTAAACATCGAAACATAGAAGACTGACGGCAGAAAAAGACCTCATGGTCCATCTAGCCTGCCCTTATACTATTTCCTGTATTTTATCTTAGGATTGATCTGTTTATCCCAGGCATGTTTAAATTCAGTTACTGTGGATTTACCAACCACGATTTTCACGGGGGATGCGTTCCGAGCCCGCCCGTGAAAGTAGAATTTCCGCGAAGTAGAGATGCGGAAGTAAATACACTATTTTTGGCTATGAACAGTATCCCAAGCCTTCCCTTAACACTTTAAACCCCTAAATTAAAATTTCCCACTCCCTTAGCAACCATTTAGATTATTACTCACCATGTTTATTTATTAAAGTTTATTTTAAAAAATGTTTTTTAAAGGCAGACAAAAGTTTGGCAATGACATATGATGTCATCGGGCGGGAAAAACCGTGGTACAGGGGAAAAATCCGCGAAGTATTTTTTAATTAATATTTTTGAAAAACCGTGATATAGATGTTCCGCGAAGTTCGAACCCGCGAAAATCGAGGGAACACTGTACTACTCTTTCAGTAAAATAATATTTTCTCATGTTGCTTTTGATCTTTCCCCCAACTAAACTCAGATTGTGGCCCCTTGTTCTTGTATTCACTTTCCTATTAAAAACACTTCCCTCCTGAACCTTATTTAACCCTTTCACATATTTAAATGTCCCCCCTTTTCCTTCTGTCCTCCAGACTATACAGATTGAGTTCATTAAGTCTTTCCTGAAAGGGCAGTCACAGGCAATCCTTGAGTTATGACCCTGGTTGAGTACAAAATTTCTGTCGCTAAGCGAGACGCTTCTTAAGTGAGTTTTGTCCCCCATTTAATGACATTTAATGACATTTCTTGCCGATCGTTAAATTAATCACCGCAATTGTTATGTTGGTCACACAGTTGTTGAGTAAACCCAACGGCTCCCCCGTTGACCTTGCTCCTCAGACGGTCACCAAAGGAGATCATGGGAAAGTCCCCCAGGACACTCCGACCGATGCCACGTGTCCCTAAAGCTGTGGTTCTCAACCTGAGGGTCGGGACCCTTTTGGGGGTCGGACGACCGTTTCACAGGGGTCGCCTAAGAACCTTGAAAAAGGCAAATTCCCCATGGTGTTAGGAACTATGTCGCTTGGCGGGACCCAGGGGAAGAGCCTTCTCTGTGGCGGCCCCGGCCCTCTGGAACCAGCTCCCCCCGGAGATTAGAACTGCCCCCACCCTCCTTGCCTTTTGTAAGCTGCTTAAAACCCACCACTGCCACCAGGCATAGGGGAACTGAGATACACTTTCCCCGTAGGCCTTGAAAATTTTATGCATGTTATGTCTGTATGTAGGATTGGTTTTTATATAATGGGTTTTAACTGTTTTTAGTATTGGATTATACTGTTTTGTTACTGTTGTTAGCCGCCCTGAGTCTGCAGAGAGGGGTGGCATACAAATCCAATATGAATGAATGAATCAATGAATGAATGAATAAATAAATAAAGCCTCTATTCTGGCGCCTCGGAACCTATTTTTACAATCCGACCAAATCAGGCGTTTACAGTGGGCGTGTCCTTTTGACCTTCCTGCCAATCAGCTTCAAGCTCCGTGGGGAGAATTGGCGCTCGACTTATGGCTGGGGGCCACCACAACACGAGGGACTGCATTAAGGGGTCGCGGGGTTAGCAAAGGTCGAGAACCACCGCGGGCCTAAAGGAAAACGGGAAAAAGGGGAAGTCGGCTGTCTCGCCACGACGCGTTATTATTTCCCAAAGCAGAAAGGTGAAACGTTACCCTCAAAAGTTCCGACGAGGACGGACGCTCCTGCGGTAATTTCTGCAAGCAGTAATCAACGAATCTTCTGAAAGAATCTGTCCTGAATAGGGGAACAGAAAGGACGTCAGAACACATTCAGGCAGGCAGAAGGGATAGAAATTCAACGTGTGGCAGCTAAGAATGGCTGGTGCGGTTGATGCCGTTATCCATTTTGGTAATGAAATGTCTGAAAGAAAACTCTTCCTCCTCGTCTTCCTCCTTCAACCCAGGTTCGCCTGGTGCACCAGTTGCGGCCCTATTTGGACCGGGAGTCACTGCTCACAGTCACTCACGCCCTCATCACCTCGAGGTTCGATTACTGTAACGCTCTCTACATGGGGCTACCTTTGAAGAGTGTTCGGAAACTTCAGATCGTGCAGAACGCGGCCGCGAGAGCAATCATGGGCTTCCCCAAACATGCCCATGTTACACCAACACTCCGCAGTCTGCATTGGTTGCTGATCAGTTTCCGGTCACAATTCAAAGTGTTGGTTATGACCTATAAAGCCCTTCATGGCATCGGACCAGATTATCTCCGGGACCGCCTTCTGCCTTTGAAAAGTGTTCGGAAACTTCAGATCGTGCAGAACGCGGCCGCGAGAGCCATCGTGGGGGTTCCTAGATTCGCCCACGCTTCTGCAACACTCCGTGGCCTGCATTGGCTGCCGGTCACAATTCAAAGTGTTGGTAATGACCTTTAAAGCCCTACATGGCATTGGGCCAGAATACATCCGGAACCGCCTTCTACTGCACGAATCCCAGCGGCCGATAAGGTCCCACAGAGTTGGCCTTCTCCGGGTCCCGTCGACCAAACAATGTCGTTTGGCGGGCCCCAGGGGAAGAGCCTTCTCTGTGGTGGCCCCGGCCCTCTG
Organism: Erythrolamprus reginae; assembly: GCF_031021105.1. Lineage (NCBI taxonomy): Eukaryota > Metazoa > Chordata > Lepidosauria > Squamata > Dipsadidae > Erythrolamprus > Erythrolamprus reginae. The sequence goes on from NC_091959.1 coordinate 44,978,134, forward strand.
GAATCAACTCCCCCCAGAGATTAGAACGGCCCCCACCCTCCTTGTCTTTTGCAAACTACTCAAGACCCACCTTTGTCGCCAGGCATGGGGGAGTTAACATATTCCTCCCCCTAGGCCATTACAAGTTATGTATGGTATGTTTGTGTGTATGTTTGGTTTTTATAATAAGGGTTTTTAGTTGTTTTATTAAATTGGATTGTTACATGTTGTTTTTTGTCATTGTTGTTAGCCGCCCCCGAGTCTGTGGAGAGGGGCGGCATACAAATCCAATAAATAATAATATATAAATAATAATAATAACCCCACTCCCTACTGGCACTGATGATGCTCCCGTGCTGGGTCATGAAACGTCTGTCAGAAAACCAACAAGCTCCTCCTCAAACTCATAGAAACATAAAAGAAACATAGAAGACATTACTGCAAATCCTTAACACGGGCGCAACTCTTTCAGAAAACAAAGCTGGTTACCCCCTTCCCCCTTTTCAACTCTTACCAGTCATTGGATTGTAGCGTGGGGGAATCGTTCTGGGCGATGTGATATAAGGCACTCATTGCATTCATATTGAAGAGGGGAGGTTTTCGCTCCGCTGTAAGGAAAAATGGAGAGGAAGGGGGGGGGGGGGGAAGAAACAACAGAGAGGTTATTATTATTATTGTTGTAGTTGTTGTTGTTGTTGTTGTTATTATTATTATTATTATTATTATTATTATTATTATTATTATTATTATTATTATAAACATAGACATAGAAACATAGAAGACTGACGGCAGAAAAAGACCTCATGGTCCATCTAGTCTGCCCTTATACTATTTCCTGTATTTTATCTTAGCATGGATCTATGTTTATCCCAGGCATGTTTAAATTCAGTTCCTGTGGATTGACCAACCACGTCTGCTGGAAGTTTGTTCCAGGGATCTACTACTCTTTCAGTCAAATAATATTTTCTCATGTTGCTTCCGATCTTTCCCCCAACTAACTTCAGATCGTGTCCCCTTGTTCTTGCGTTACCTTACAATGGATATATGTTTATCCCAGGCATGTTTCAATTCAGTTACTGTGGATTTACCAACCACGTCTGCTGGAAGTTTGTTCCAAGGATCTACTACTCTTTCAGTAAAATAATATTTTCTCATGTTGCTTTTGATCTTTCCCCCAACTAACCTCAGATTGTGTCCCCTTGTTCTTGTGTTCACTTTCCTATTAAAAACACTTCCCTCCTGAACCTTATTTAACCCTTTAACATATTGAAATGTTTCGATGATGTCCCCCCTCCAGACTATACAGATTGAGTTCATTAAGTCTTTTCTTTGACTATGTCACAAAGGTGTTGGATCAAGGTGGTGCCGTGGATATTGCCTATTTGGACTTCAGCAAAGCCTTTGATACGGTTCCACATAAAGAGTTGATAGATAAATCCACAGTAACTGAATTTAAACATGCCTGGGATAAACATATATCCATCCTAAGATAAAATACAAAAAATAGTATAAGGGCAGACTAGATGGACCATGAGGTCTTTTTCTGCCGTCAGACTTCTATGTTTCTATGTTTCTAGATAAATTAGTGGAGATTGGACTTAATCCCTGGATAGTTCAGTGGATTTCAAGCTGGCTGAAGCGTAGATATCAGAGAGTTATTGTTAATGGCGAGTATTATGAGCAGAGACAGGTTACGAGCGGTGTGCCACAAGGGTCTGTTCTGGGTCCTATTCTTTTTAATATGTTTGTGAGTGACATAGGGGAAGGTTTGGTAGGGAAGGTTTGCCTATTTGCCGATGATTCTAAAGTGTGCAATAGGGTTGATATTCCTGGAGGCATCTGTAATATGGTAAATGATTTAGCTTTACTAGATAAATGGTCAAAGCAATGGAAACTGCAGTTTTATGTTTCCAAATGTAAAATAATGCACTTGGGGAAAAGGAATCCTCAATCTATTGCATTGGCAGTTCTGTGTTAGCAAAAATTTCAGAAGAAAAGGATTATTATTATTGTTGTTGTTGTTGTTTGTTGCTGTTTTGTTGTTGTTGTTGTTATTTTAATTATTTTAATATATATATTGATTGATTTTTAAAATATTTACGTTTTTGTACTTACAGGTTGGTCAACATCCATATATTTACATTCATATCGATATTTTCTATATTTATACATTTGTACATATAATTCTTTGTAATGTTCCATCTCTTACCGTGAGTTTGCATTTGTTTTTTGTGTCCATTTGTACCACTTTATCCAGATTATTATTAGTAGTACATGGTATAGAACCTACTTTGGGGTTACCATACAGTAAACTAACAACGTTGGTCTATGAAAGTAAAGACTGTATCTTTAAGAACTTTTGCTGGTTCGCCATAAGAGGGCGCCAGCATCGTTCCATTTTGGGGGGGGGGGAGTTACTTTGAAATATCTTTGCTTGTGAGCTGTATTATTCTTGCCGTGTGCGGTTTGCAATCTATTAGTATTTTATTGTTGTATATTTGTAAATAATAATATTGTTAATACTAAGCCGGAGTCTTTATCTAGCTAGCCCACACTGGCTGCACCACTGCAACAACTCTGCTGATTGTAAGTCTAAGGTTTTGCACCGAGACATACTAACAATTATTATTATTATTATTATGTCAATACAACATAGCAAATGAGATCCCTATGCTGGATTTCGTATTTCATCACTAGTCGGGGGCTTCCCAAGCACCTAGGACTGCGTGATGTAGCGGCGAATTATGTTTGCCGATCCCAGTAAAGTGGCCTTTTGCAATTGACAGATGGAGATTTTGTCAATTCCGATGGTTTTCAAATGTCCACTGAGATCCTTTGGCACTGCGCCCAGCGTGCCAAGTACCACTGGGACCACTTTCACTGGCTTATGCCAGTTGTTGCATTATTATTATTATTATTGTTGTTGCTGTTGTTGTTTGTTTGTTGTTGTTATTCTTCTTCTTCTTCTTCTTCTTCTTATTATTATTATTATTATTATTATTATTTATTAGATTTGTATGCCGCCCCTTTCCGTAGACTCGGGGCGGCTCACAACACAATAAAACAGTTCATGACAAATCTAATAATTTACAATTTAAAATATTTTAAAAACCCATTATTTAAGAAAACATACATACAAGCATACCATACATAAATTGAATTGGATAAGTCCGGGGGAGATGTCTCAGTTCCCCCATGCCTGACGACAAAGGTGGGTTTTAAGGAGTTTACGAAAGGCAAGGAGGGTAGGGGCAGTTCTAATCTCTGGGGGGAGCTGGTTCCAGAGAGTCGGGGCCGCCACAGAGAAGGCTCTTCCCCTGGGGCCCGCCAACCGACATTGTTTAGTTGACGGGACCCAGAGAAGGCCCACTCTGTGGGACCTAATCGGTCGCTGGGATTGTTGTTGTTGTTCTTCTTCTTCGTATTATTATTATTATTATTATTATTATTATATCCAACGGTTGTCAACGCCGGTCGACTTACCTAACTCGATGCAGGTAATTCCAAGCGACCAAACGTCGACCTTCCCGTCGTACTGTCCATCGTCCATAGCCAGGATCACTTCCGGAGCCATCCTACCGTAGATGAATTCCAAGAGTGAAGATTACGGGATGGCATTAAAGAGAAGAAGAAAAAAAGACAGGAAAAAGAAAGAAAGAAAGAAAGAAAAAAGAGGCCCAGCACTCCAACAGATGCATTATCCCCTGCCCTCTTCAAAATCCCCCTGACCAAATAAATAAAAGAAAAAAAAGAAATAAAGTCAGCATGGAACAGAATTAAGCCATGCTGGGGAGGATTTAAAAAATAAAAATAAAATCATAACAATAACCACCGTCGTTTGTCGTCGTACTCGTCTCCTTAAGCCAAGAATTCCTTTTTGAAGGGGGGAAGAGGTTGGAAGGGGGAGGATTATGGATGTATGGAGAATGCAAAATCAAAAAGGGGGTTTGTTTATTTTTTATTTTATTTATTTTTTTGCATGATCCATCTCAGGGCAACATGCTGGCAAACGAGCAGGCTGGCACCGAGCCCCTTGGCAACTGTACCTGGATCCAGCCAAGCAGGGGCTGAAAAGGCTGCTAAGGCACCACACATCCCACTAGATAGGGTGAGATTTTCCCACTGACACACCAACACTGTTTTCTCGGAGAGGTTCAGCCGGGGGGTTGCAGCTATGGAAGAAATAAGGGGGTATCTGGAGCACAGAAGGGAAAAGGGGGCTTGGGGGGAGAAGGCAGAAGTGCAAGGCAAAACACAGCAGGGAGAACCACACACACACACGCACATATACACACAACAAGCATGTTTGGGGGGGGGGATGTTTTGACTTGGAAGAAGGGGGAGACCGACGCTCAGATGCAATTGGCTGGCTTTCCCTCACCTGAGCCTGCTCTCCTACAGGTAGTCCTAGAGTTACAGAGAGACCATGGCCATTGTACAGTCTTACAAACGCCTCGTCATACAAACTTTTCGAGATACAAACCCAGGGTTTAAGATTCTTTTGCCTCTTCTTACAAACTATTTTCACCTTACAAACCCAACGCCGCTGCTGGGATGCCCCGCCTCCGGACTTCCGTGGCCAGCGAAGCACCCGTTTTTGCGCTGCTGGGATTCCCTTGAGGCTCCCCTCCATGGGAAACCCCACCTCTGGACTTCCGGGTTTTTGTGATGCTGCAGGGGAATCCCAGCAGAGAAAAAGTGGGTGCTTCGCTGGCAATGGAAGTCCGGAGGTAGGGTTCCCCAGCGAGGGGAGCCTCAGTGAAATCGCAGCATCGCAAAAACACAGAGGCCTGGAGGTGGGGTTTCGAGGACTTTGGTGTTTTTGTGATGCTGCGATTTCACTGAGGCTCCCTTCGCTGGAAAGCCCCACCTCCAGACTTCCGTTGCCAGCGAACCGCTTGTTTTTGCGATGCTGGGATTCCCCTGCTGGGATTCCCTTGCAGCATCGCAAAAACACAGAAGTCCGGAGGTGGAGTTTCCTATGGAAGGGAACCTCAGGGGAATCCCAGCAGCGCAAAAACAGGTGCTTCGGCTGGCAAAAGGGGTGAGTTTTGGGCTTGCACGCATTCATCGCTTTTCCATTGATTCCTATGGGAAACATTGTTTCGTCTTACAAACTTTTCACCTTAAGAACCTCGGCCAGGAAACAATTAAGTTTGTATGACAAGGTATCACTGTATATTACATATTATCTTTATATATACTACCCAATGTCTATTCTCTTCCATATGTATTGGACAAATAATAAATAAATAAATAAAATTGTGCAAAACCATGCAGGTATGGGGTCCTTGACTTACAGAAAGGCCACCGTCACTGTTTAAGACAGATGGGAAACCATACAGGTGGGTCCTTAATAATAATAATAATAACTAATTGCATAAATGGGCATGGGAACAGTTTGCTTAAACGCGTGACTCAACTGAAACAGTTGACCAATAGCATTCTTTCCTTTTTCTACCCTTTTTCCTTTCTTTACTCTTCCTCCCTTTTTTTCCCTTTCCTTTTCATCTTTTCTTTCTTTTTTCCTTTTTACTGTGCATAAATTTAGTCTAGGCTTATGTCATAGAAACATAGAAGACTGACGGCAGAAAAAGACCTCCTGGTCCATCTAGTCTGCCCTTATACTATTTCCTGTATTTTATCTTACAATGGATCTATGTTTATCCCAGGCATGTTTCAATCCAGTCACTGTGGATTCTTCCTTCCTTCCTTCCTTCCTTCCTTCCTTCCTTCCTTCCTTCCTTCCTTCCTTCCTTTTCTTTCTTTCCTTCCTCCCATCCTTCCTCATTCATAGAAACATAGAAGATTGACGGCAGAAAAAGACCTCCTGGTCCATCTAGTCTGCCCTTATACTATTTTCCTGTATTTTATATTAGGATGGATCTGTATGTATGTCTGTATGTATGTTGGTTTTACAATAGGGGTTTTTAACTGTTTATATTGGATTGTCATATGCTGTTTTACTACTGTTGTTAGCCGCCCCGAGTCTACGGAGAGGGGCGACATACAAATCCAATAAAATAAAATCAATCAAATCAATCCATGTTTATCCCAGGCATGTTTAAATTCTGTTACTGTGGATTGACCAACCACGTCAGCTGGAGGTTTGTTCCAAGCATCTACGACTCTTTCAGTAAAATAATATTTCTCACGTTGCTTCTGACCTTTCCCCTGAGATTGTGCCCCCTTGTTCTTGTGTTCACTTTCCTATTAAAAACACTTCCCTTGTGAATCTTATTGAACCCTTTAACATATTTAAAGGTTTCCCTTTTCCTTCTGTCCTCCAGACTCTACAGATTGAGTTCATTAAGTCTTTCTTGATAAGATTTATGCTTAATTTAATTTAATTAATTTTAATTTATTAGATTTGTATGCCGCCCCTCTCCAAAGACTCGGGGCGGCTCACAACAACAATAAATACAGTAGACAATAATACAAATCCAATTAATAAAAGTAGAATTAAAACCCCTTAATATTAAAAACAATCAGTGTGACACAGTCATACCATTCTCAAGTGCTATAGTCAAAAGGGAAGGGAGAGTTAATCGCCCCATACCTGGCGGCATAGGTGAGTCTTTAAAATCTTGCGGAAAACGGGGAAGGTGGGGGCAATTCGGAATCAACTCCCGGGGGGAGTTGATTCCAAAGGGCCAGGGCCGCCACAGAGAAGGCTCTTCCCCTAGGTCCTGCCAGACGACATTGCTTAGTCGACGGGACCCGGAGAAGGCCAACTCTGTGGGACCTAATCGGCCGCTGGGATTCGTGCGGCTTAAGACCTTCCACCATTTTTGTAGCCCTTCTTTAGACCTGTTCAATTTTATCCTGCTGCATAGCTAGAGGTATAACAAGCAGGAAGAGGGAGATTGTGATCCTCTTATATAGAGCGCTGGTGAGACCACATTTGGAATAATACTGTGTCCAGTTCTGGAGACCTCACCTACAAAAAGATATTGACAAAATTGAACGGGTCCAAAGACGGGCTACAAGAATGGTGGAAGGTTTTAAGCATAAAACGTATCAGGAAAGGCTTCATGAACTCAATCTGTAGAGTCTGGAGGACAGAAGGAAAAGGGGGGACATGATCGAAACATTTCAATATGTTAAAGGGTTAAATAAGGTTCAGGAGGGAAGTGTTTTTAATAGGAAAGTGAACACAAGAACAAGGGGACACAATCTTAGGTTAGTTGGTGGAGGAAAGATCAAAAGCAACGTGAGAAAATATTATTTCACTGAAAGAGTAGTAGATCCTTGGAACAAACTTCCAGCAGACATGGTTGGTAAATCCACAGTAACTGAATGTAAACATGCCTGGGATAAACATAGATCCATCCTAAGATAAAATACAGGAAATAGTATAAGGGCAGACTAGATGGACCATGAGGTCTTTTTCTGCCGTCAGTCTTCTATGTTTCTATCCATATTTTTTTGTAGGTGAGTTTGATATTTATGACAGTTGTGGAGACGGTTTTGCCACCTTCTCGCAAACCAGTGAAGTTAGGTTCACTTAACAACTGGGTTACTAGCTTAACAGGTGTTTAAGGGATTCATTTAACAAGCCTTGGCAAGAAAGGTCATAGAATTGAAGGGAAATTCCACCGAAGCAATTCTCTTTTGTGGGACAACGGAAACCTCGGGCTGGACTGTGGTCGTAACTCGAGGACTACCTGTCGGTAAGCCGAATAAATAAACCAGCGAACCAGCTAGCTAACCTTTGAGCATCTGAGACGGGCAGCTAGATAAATCAAACCAACAATACACAGACAACCCAATTGACCCATCAGTGGGCTTCTAGGAGCCATGCAATTGGAAGCTCACACCAAAACGACACAAACAGAATGGGCACAAGAACGAGGGGGGCTGGAGGGGGCTCGGGCGGGACGCGCTGATAGGCAAAGCTGGGCTGGATGTCGGCAAGGGAACTATTTTGATTCTACAAGTCGTAAGAGCGGAGCAAGGGGGCCTCCACACGTGGGTACGTCTGGACTTCAACTCCCAGAATTCCCCAGCCAGCCAATTCATTAGTTCAATTCTGGGGAGTGAAGTGAACAGATCGTAATGGTCCACGGGATGCTTAGGTCTGGTCCGTGGGATGCTTAGATTTGGTCCGCGGGGTGCTTAGATCTGGTGCAAAGAGTACTTAGATCTGGTCTGCAGGGTACTTAGATCTGACTTCGGCCACCGAGTTGTCGAAGCGTGGAACTCATTACCTGACTCAGTAGTGTCAACCCCTAACCACCAACATTTTTCCCTTAGACTATCCACGATTGACCTCTCCGGGTTCCTTTGATGTCAGTAAGGGGCGTGCATAAGTGCACCAGCGTGCCTTCCGTCCCCTGTCCAATTGTCTCTCCTTATCTCCTTATCTCCTTATCTCCTTTCAAATATGTTCACTTGTACTTTTATATCTTTTCTTCTTTTCTTTTCTTTACTTATATTATTACATATCTATTCTCTTCAATGTGTATTATGTATTGGCCAGCCAATCAATCAATCAATCAATCAATCAATCAATCAATAAAACTGGTCCTGAGGGTCCATAGATCAGACCGTGGGGTGCTTAGATCTGGCTGGTGGGGTGCTTAGGTCAGACCATGGGGTGCTTACTCTGGTCCAAAGAGTACTTAGATCTGGCCCATGGGGTGCTTAAATCTGGTCCACAGGGTGCTTAGATCTGGCCAGTGGGATGCTTAGATCTGGTCCAAAGAGACTTAGATCTGGTCTACGGGGTGCTTAGATCTTGCCTGTGGGGTACTTATATCAGATGATGGGGTGCTTAGATCTGGCCCAAGGGATGCTTAGATCTGGCCCAAGGGATGCTTAGATCTGGCCCATGGGATCTTTAGATCTGGTCCATGGGGTGCTTATATCTGGCCCATGGGATGCTTAGATCTAGACCAAGGGATGCTTAGATCTGGCCCATGGGATGCTTAGATCTGGCCCATGGGATGCTTAGATCTGGCCCATGGGATGCTTAGATCTGGTCCATGGGATGCTTAGATCTGGTCCATGGGATGTTTAGATCTGGTCCGTGGGATGCTTAGATCTGGTCCGTGGGATGCTTAGATCTGGCCCAAGGGATGCTTAGATCTGGCCCAAGGGATGCTTAGATCTGGCCCATGGGATGCTTAGATCTGGTCCATGGGATGCTTAGATCTGGTCCATGGGATGTTTAGATCTGGTCCGTGGGATGCTTAGATCTGGCCCAAGGGATGCTTAGATCTGGCCCAAGGGATGCTTAGATCTGGCCCATGGGATCTTTAGATCTGGTCCATGGGGTGCTTATATCTGGCCCATGGGGTGCTTAAATCTAGACCAAGGGATGCTTAGATCTGGCCCATGGGATGCTTAGATCTGGCCCATGGGATGCTTAGATCTGGCCCATGGGATGCTTAGATCTGGTCCATGGGATGCTTAGATCTGGTCCATGGGATGTTTAGATCTGGTCCGTGGGATGCTTAGATCTGGTCCGTGGGATGCTTAGATCTGGCCCATGGGATGCTTAGATCTGGCCCATGGGATGCTTAGATCTGGTCCATGGGATGCTTAGATCTGGTCCATGGGATGTTTAGATCTGGTCCGTGGGATGCTTAGATCTGCCCCACGGGGTGCTTAGATCTGGCCCACGGGACTGCCCTGGAAACAGGGAAGAATTGCCCCGCAGTGCCTCTGTCAGTGAAAACAAAGCTTCACGGAGTGTGCAGCCTTCCCAGGCTCCGTTTACATCCGGGATTGCCTCCTGCAGCCCTCTGACAGCAAAAACGGAGTGTGGGGGCCCACAAGTGGCCCCCTTGAGCTCAATTTTTGCTGGCAGAAGGCTGCAGGAGGTTGTCCCGGCTAAAAACAGGGCCCGTGAGCTCCATTTTTGCTAGTAGAGGGCCATGCTCACCCCATCCCAGCCATGTCCCCCCCAAACCCTCCTACCCCAAAGTCAAACACAACCCTGAAGTGGCCTTCAATGCAATCGAGTTTGACACCCCTGGAATAGAGGGTGTATACTACCCATATATTCCCCAGTAGTTGCCAGACTATCAGGCTTATCTCTGAATATTTATTCTCTGAAATATCTGCTCTTCTCCTATGATGCTTGGCTGGTGCCACCAAAAGGGGCAATTATTCGCACCACAGACTGGTTTTAGTTATTTTTAGCTTCTTTGTTGGAGGGCGGGGGACAAAAAAAATCATTTTAAATGGGTTCACATGTTCCAGCTTTTAGCACCCGAAATGTACCATCATCATCATCATCATCATTATTACTATTATTATTATTATTATTATTAATTAGATTTGTATGCCGCCCCTCTCTGCAGATTCGGGGCGGCTCACGTTTGCATAGATTCTTGATTTAGAACAGATTGGCAAATTTTTAAGAGTTGTGGACTTCAATTCCCAGAATTCTTCAACTGGCTGGTTAGGGAATTCTGGGAGTTGAAGTCCATAGGTGTGAAGTTTGAATTCTGGGAGTTGAAGCTCACAACTCTTAAAAGTTGAATTCTGGGAGATGAACTCACCAACTCTTAAAAGTTGAATTCTGGGAGATGAACTCAGCCACTCTTAAAAGTTGAATTCTGGGAGATGAACTCAGCCACTCTTAAAAGTTGAATTCTGGGAGATGAACTCAGCCACTCTTAAAAGTTGAATTCTGGGAGATGAACTCAGCCACTCTTAAAAGTTGAATTCTGGGAGTTGAAGCTCACAACTCTTAAAAGTTGAATTCTGGGAGATGAACTCAGCAACTTTTAAAAGTTGAATTCTGGGAGTTGAAGTTCACAACTCTTAAAAGTTGAATTCTGGGAGTTGAAGTTCACGACTTTTAAAAGTTGAATTCTGGGAGATGAACTCAGCCACTCTTAAAAGTTGAATTCTGGGAGTTGAAGTTCACAACTCTTAACAGTTGAATTCTGGGAGTTGAAGTTCACAACTCTTAAAAGTTGAATTCTGGGAGATGAACTCAGCCACTCTTAAAAGTTGAATTCTGGGAGTTGAAGTTCACAACTTTTAAAAGTTGAATTCTGGGAGTTGAAGTTCACAACTCTTAAAAGTTGAATTCTGGGAGATGAACTCAGCAATATTTAAAAGTTGAATTCTGGGAGTTGAAGTTCACAACTCTTAAAAGTTGAATTCTGGGAGTTGAAGTTCACAACTCAAAAAAGTTGAATTCTGGGAGATGAACTCAGCCACTCTTAAAAGTTGAATTCTGGGAGTTGAAGTTCACAACTCTTAACAGTTGAATTCTGGGAGTTGAAGTTCACGACTTTTAAAAGTTGAATTCTGGGAGATGAACTCAGCCACTCTTAAAAGTTGAATTCTGGGAGTTGAAGTTCACAACTCTTAACAGTTGAATTCTGGGAGTTGAAGTTCACAACTCTTAAAAGTTGAATTCTGGGAGATGAACTCAGCCACTCTTAAAAGTTGAATTCTGGGAGTTGAAGTTCACAACTTTTAAAAGTTGAATTCTGGGAGTTGAAGTTCACAACTCTTAAAAGTTGAATTCTGGGAGATGAACTCAGCAATATTTAAAAGTTGAATTCTGGGAGTTGAAGTTCACAACTCTTAAAAGTTGAATTCTGGGAGTTGAAGTTCACAACTCAAAAAAGTTGAATTCTGGGAGATGAACTCAGCCACTCTTAAAAGTTGAATTCTGGAAGCTGAAGTTCACAACCCTTAAAAGTTGAATTCTGGGAGCTGAACTCAGCCACTTTTAAAAGTTGAATTCTGGGAGTTGAAGTCCAGACGTCTTAACATTGCCACGTAGGGAGACTCCTGATCTAGGATAAAGTTTTTCCAAACTTCGCAGACCTGCGAACGTCAACTCTCAGAGTTCACAAGAAGAGCCACAAGGACTGAAGAATTCTGGGAGTTGGAGTCCAGGTGGGAAATGCAGATATATATATATATATTTGAAGGTCAGGATTGCATTTTAAAGCAAAACGGATATTTTAGTTCAGCATCTTTGGAAAGGCTGCAGGAAAAGGGGGCACATCGGCTTCACTTACCAATACGGTGTCCCCACGAAAGAATTGGCAGGAGAGGCTATAGAAGCAGAGCCAAAGTCTGCTAGTTTCACTTGGCCTGGTTCGGTTAGAAGAATATTTCCTGCTTTAATATCTCTGCAGGGGGGGGGAAAAAGGAGAGCCGATTACTGCAGGTAATTCCCGGCATACAAAAATTCAGTTAGCGACGATTCAGAGTTACAACAGTGGTTTGTTTATTTTATTTATTTATTTTATTGGATTTGTAAGCCGCCCCTCTCTGAGGACTCGGTGCGGCTCACAGCACATACAGAAAAACAAGAATAATAGCAATCCAATTAATACATTAAAAACAAATTTTAAAATTCTAATGAAAAAGGGAAAAAAAACCATTAATTCAAGTCAATTCAATTTATTAGATTTGTGTGCCGCCCCTCTACGAAGACTCGGGGCGGCTCACAACAATAATAAAAACAATATTCCAGCGAAAACAAATCTAATATTAAAAAGCACGTAAAACCCTATCATATTTAAAAAAGCAAACAACATATACATACCCAAACATAAATATAAAAAAGCCTGGGGGAAAGGTGTCTCAACTCCCCCATGCCTGGCGGTATAGATGGGTCTTGAGTAATTTACGAAAGACAAGAAGTGTGGGGGCAGTTCTAATCTCCGGGGGGAGTTGAATCCAGAGGGCCAGGGCTGCCACAGAGAAGGCTCTTCCCCTGGGGCCCGCCAAACGACATTGTTTGGTCGACGGGACCTGGAGAAGGCCAACTCTGTGGGACCTTATTAATATCATTCATTCAACAATCAAACTAAAGCATTCATTGGTCAGGGGGGAAGATCTAAGGAAACCCAGGCCTGGCGACAAAGATGAGTTTTTAAACTCTTCAGGAAGGCGAGGAGGGTGGGCGCAGTGCGAATCTGCGGGGGAAGCTGATTCCAGAGGGCCGGGGCCGCCACAGAGAAGGCTCTTCCCCTGGGTCTTGCCAGCCGGCATTGTTTGGTTGACGGGACCCTAAGGAGACCAACTCTGTGGGACTTCACCAGTCGCTGGGATTCGTATGGCAGAATGCGGACTCAGAGATTTATTTATTTTGTTTATTTATGTATTTGTACGCCGCCCCTCTCCATAGACTCGGGGTGGCTAACAACAGTAATAAAAACAACAATCCAATATTAAAACAGTTAAAAATCCTTATTATAAAACCAAACATACATCCAGACATACCATGCATAAAATTGTAAAGGCCTAGAGGGAAAGAGTATCTCAATTCCCCCATGCCTGGTGGCAGAGGTGGGTTTTAAGAAGCTTACGAAAGGCAAGGAGGGTGGGGGCAATTCTAATCTCTGGGGGAGTTGGTTCCAGAGGGCCGGGGCCACCACAGAGAAGGCTCTTCCCCTGGGTCCTGCCAAACGACATTGTTTGGAGCATTGTTGACGGGACCCAGAGAAGACCCACTCTGTGGGACCTAACTGGTCGCTGGGATTCATGCGGCAGAAGGCGGTCCCTGAGATCATCTGGTCCGGTGCCATGAAGGGCTTTATAGGTCATAACCAACACTTTGAATTGTGACCGGAAACTGATCGGCAACCAATGCAGACTGCGGAGTGTTGGTGTGACATGGGCATATTTGGGAAAGCCCATGATTGCTCTCGCAGCTGCATTCTGTACGATCTGAAGTTTCCGAACACTTTTCAAAGGTAGCCCCATGTAGAGAGCGTTACAGTAGTCGAACCTCGAGGTGATGAGGGCATGAGTGACTGTGAGCAGTGACTCCGGGTCCAAATAGGGCCGCAACTGGTGCACCAGGCAAACCTGGGCAAACGCCCCCCTCGCCACAGCCGAAAGATGTTTCTCTAATGTGAGCTGTGGATCGAGGAGGACGCCCAAGTTGTGGACTCTCTCTGACGGGGTCAATGATCCCCCCCCCCCCAGGGTGATGGACGGACGGACGGAATTGTCCTTGGGAGGCAAAACCCACAGCCACTCCGTCTTATCAGGGTTGAGTTTGAGTCTGTTGACACCCATCCAGACCCCAACAGCATCCAGACACCGGCACATCACTTCCACTGCTTCACTGACTGGACAAGTTAACTACAAAAAAGCTTAAAAATCAAACTCAACAGAAATTGGTTTACAAATTGTTCCCCAGTGTAATCATAGTATAAGTATAGGATATCCCACCTAAGTGGTATAGGATATAGGATAAGTGGTATAGGATATCCCGCCTAAGCAAAACGCTGGACTAGAAGACCTCTCAATTCTTGTTGTTCTGTTATAGCCAAACAAGCGAGCGTGTTGCAGAATTGTTGGGGGTTTAGAACAGTGATTTTCAACCTTTTTTGAGCCAGGGCACATTTTTTACCTTTACAAAATCCTGGGGCACATTGAGTTGGGGTGGGGGGTGGGGTGGCTAAAAAAAGTTTGGCCAATTTTTTCTTCTCTTTCTTCCTCCCTTCCGCTCTATTTCTCTTTCTCTCCCTTCTTTTTTTTCTCTCTCCATCCCTCTTTCTCTCTTCCTTCCTTCCTCTCTTTTTTGCTCTCTTTCTCCCTACCTACCTCCCCCTATGTCTTTCTCTCTCCCACCTTCCCTCCCTCTCTTTCTTTCTCTCTTTCTTTCTCTCTCTCTTGCTTTCTTTCTCTCTCTTGTTCTCTTTCTCTCTCTCTTGCTTTCTTTCTCTCTCTCTTGCTTTCTTTCTCTCTTTCTTCCTTTCTTTCTCTCTTGTTTTCTTTCTCTCTCTCTTTCTCTCTTTCTTTCCTTCTTTCTCTCTCTCTTTCTTGCTTTCTTTCTCTCTCTCTTGCTTTCTTTCTCTCTCTGAGCTTCGCGGCACACCTGACCATGTCTCACGGCACACTGGTTGAAAAACACTGGTTTAGAAGATGTGGCACATCTGGAGGAGGGCAGATTGCAGAGGAACCAATGCGAAGAAGGGCACGAGGACAAACTAGAGAAGGCGAATCTCACCTGTGAATTTTGTAATGTGAATGAAGATATGCCAGTCCGTGCAAGGCACCATCGGTAATGGCAGCAATCTCTACTTCCTGGAGTGGCTTTTTATGTACTGGATTGGAAGAAAGAACAGAGTTTAGTCTCACCCGGAACAATTTTTAAGATGTTGTATAAAGGTAGATTCTTTCCTTTCAGTGGCACAGAAAGTTTAAAAGTGGGGCTAATGAAGGGTCTGTCACAAACTGATCTAGAGAGATTGAAAGAAAAAGAAGACACGGACTATTATCAAATTTGGGATAAATGGGATAAATGGTTAAAGATTTGTATGCCGGCCCGAGTCTATGGAGAGGGGCGGCATACAAATCTAATAAATAATAATAATAATAATAATAATAATAATGGAAGAAAACTTAATAATAGTATAGAGATGATAAACTTTGAGAACTCACAGAGATGGTAGAGTATATACAGTAATCCCTCACTACTTCGCGGTTGATCTTTTGTGGATTCGCTACTTCACGGGTTTTCAGAAGACTTACCTTCCAACAGATCTGAAGCGGATCCCAGGCAGTATTCCATCACCAGCTGTGAAAAGAAATGCAGCCATAAAGGAACACTTGGAGTGTTTGTCTATCTGTCTGTCTGTCTGTCTGTCTGTCTATCATCTATCTATCTATCTATCTATCTATCTATCTATCTATCCATCCATCCATCAATCCATCATCTATCTATCTATCTATCTATCTATCTATCCATCTATCCATCTATCTATCCATTCATCCATCCATCCATTATCTATCTATCTATCTATCTATCTATCTATCTATCTATCTATCTATCTATCGATCTATCCATCATCTATCTATCTATCCATCCATCATCCATCCATCCATCCTCTATCTATCTATCTATCTATCTATCTATCTATCTATCTATCTATCTATCTATCCATTACCTACCTATCTATCCATCCATCCATCCATTTATCTATTTATTGGATTTGTATGCCGCCCTTCTCCAAGGACTCGGAGCAGCTCACAACATATCAAAAACAATATAGCATGCACATATCTAAAAATGCAATTATATATAACTAAAAAGAACTTTAAAAACACTAATATGGTTTAAAAACATTCATTACCATTCACTCAGCAAAGCATCCTACTACACTCATTGGCCAGAGGGGCCTGGGGTCTAATCGCCCCAAGCCTAGTGGCATTAAGCTTTAACAGAAGGCGAGGAGGGTGGGGGCAGTGCGAATCTCTGGGGGGCACTGATTCCAGAGGGTCAGGGCCGCCACAGAGAAGGCTCTTCCCCTAGGTCCCGCCAAACGACATTGTTTAGTTGATGGGACCTGGAGAAGGCCAACTCTGTGGGACCTAACCAGTCGCTGGGATTCATGCAGCAGAAGGCGGTCACGGAGGTATTCTGGTCCGGTGCCATGAAGGGCTTTATAGGTCATAACCAACACTTTGAATTGTGACCGGAAACTAATCGGCAGCCAATGCAGTCCGCGGAGTGATGGAGAAATATGGGTATGCCTTGGAAGGCCCATCACCGCTCATGCGGCTGCATTTTGGACGATTTGAAGTTTTGTGCTCTATGAGCTGGTTTGTTTTCGCGCAGGCATTTCACAACCCAGCTAGGTTACCTAATCAATGCTAGAAGGGAGTGAGGTTTGTAGAATGGAGGAAACATAGAAACATAGAAGATTGCTGGAAAAATGAGTCTTAAGACTCTTACGAAACTTTAGGAGGGTGAGGGCAATGCGAATCTCTGGGAGGAGCTGAGTCCAGACGGCCGGGGCCTCCACAGAGAAGGCTTTGGCAGAAAAAGACCTCATGGTCCATCTAGTCTGCCTTTTTACTATTTCCTGTATTTTATCTTAGGATGGTTCTATGTTTATCCCAGGCATGTTTAATATTCAGTGACTGTGGATTGACCAACCACATCTGCTGGAAGTTTGTTCCAAGCATCTACTACTCTTTCAGTCAAATGATGTTTTCTCGTGTTGCTTCTGATTTTTCCCCCCAACTGGGGAGGAAGACCGTAGGCTCCTTGGTACTCTCCGAGTTCGATGGCTTCCCTGCCGACGTTTTGTGACCCAGCTAGGTAACCGAATCAATGCTAAACCCCACCACTGATCTCACGGAGACGCAACTCACCCAGGCGGTATGGTCTTTCAAGTAGCAGCCTTTGTATTCTATGGTGTTGGGGTGCTTCAGCTGTTGCAGAAACCGGACTTCTTTGATGATATCTTGCCATTTCTGTTAATTTAAAAGGGAGGGAAGAAGAAGAAGAAGGAAGCAAAAAAAAAATTCGCTTTATCTTGAGGAAGCAGCGTTAAGTTAGTAGTTAATATACCTACGGAAATATAAAAATTAAGCATAGATATGGATATTTATTTATTCATTTGTCCAATACACAAATACATAGGAAGAAAAATAGACATGTAGTAATATATATAAGGGTAAAAGTGAACTTAGAGGAGAGGATATATGAAAGAAAGAAAATATATATAATAGGGTGAAAGAAAGGAAAGACAATTGGGCAGGGGACGAAAGGCACACCAGTGCACTTATGTACACCCCTTACTGGCCTCTTAGGAACCTGGAGACGTCAATCGTGGAGAGTCTAAGGGGGAAGTGTTGGGGGTTAGGGGTTGACACAATTGAATCCGGTAATGAGTTCCACGCTTCGATAACTCGATTGTTGAAATCATATTTTTTACAGTCAAGTTTGGAGCGGTTCGTATTAAGTTTGAATCTGTTGCATGCTCTTGTGTTGTTGCGATTGAAGCTGAAGTAGTCATTGACCAGTAGGACGTTGCAGCATATGATCTTGTGGGCAATACTCAAATCGTGTTTTAGGCGCCGTAGTTCTAGGCTTTCAAGGCCCAGGATTGTTAGTCTATTTTCGTAGGATATTCTGTTTCGAGTGGAGGAGTGAAGGGCTCTTCTGGTGAAATATCTTTGGACATTTTCAAGGATTTTGATGTCTCAGATGTGGTATGGGTTCCAGACCGATGAGCAGTAGTCTAGGATGGGTCTGGCAAAAGTTTTGCAGGCTCTTGTGAGTCGTGTGAGATTGCCAGAGCAGAAGCTGCGTAGGATCAGGTTAACAACTCTAGAAGCCTTTTTGGCGATATTGTTGCAGTGGGCTTTCGCACTTAGGTCATTCGATATTAGTATTCCAAGGTCTTTTACTGAGTGTGGATGGGCAGTGAGAGATATGACTTTGGCCTGATTCAGCACGGCTCTTCTCATGTTCTTAGAAATGTATAAATATGTGTATTTTCTTAAGAATTAAGGTACATTAAGGTGCCGGTGCCTGGGGACTGTTGGGGCCTGGATGGGTGTCAACAAACTCAAACTGAACCCAGACAAGATGGAGTGGCTGTGGGTCTTGCCTCCCAAGGACAATTCCATCTGTCCGTCCATTACCCTGGGGGGAGAATCATTGACCCCCTCAGAGAGGGTCCGCAACTTGGGCGTCCTCCTCGATCCACAGCTCACATTAGAGAAACATCTTTCAGCTGTGGCGAGGGGGGCTTTCGCCCAGGTCTGCCTGGTGCACCAGTTGCGACCCTATTTGGACCGGGAGTCACTACTCACAGTCACTCATGCCCTCATCACCTCGAGGCTCGACTACTGTAACACTCTCTACATGGGGCTACCTTAGAAAAGTGTTCGGAAACTTCAGATCGTGCAGAATGCAGCTGCGAGAGCAGTCAGGGGCTTCCCACAATATGCCCATGTCACACCAACACTCCGCAGTCTGCATTGGTTGCCGATCAGTTTCCGGTCACAATTCAAAGTGTTGGTTATGACCTATAAAGCCCTTCATGGCACCGGACCAGATTATCTCAGGGACCGCCTTCTGCTGCACAAATCCCAGCGACCAGTTAGGTCCCACAGAGTGGGCCTTCTCCGGGTCCCGTCAACTAAACAATGCCGTTTGGCGGTACCCAGGGGAAGAGCCTTCTCTGTGGTGGCCCCGGCCCTCTGGAACCAACTCCCCTCAGAGATTAGAATTGCCCCCACCCTCCTTGCCTTTCGTAAGTTACTTAAAACCCACCTCTGCCGTCAGGCATGGGGGAACTGAGATACTCTTTCCCCCTAGGCCTTTACAATTTTATGCATGGTATGTCTGAATGTATGTTTGGTTTTTACTTTAATGGGTTTTTAATTGTTTTTACTATTGGATTATTGTGTATACTGTTCTATTACTGTTGTTAGCCGCCCCGAGTCTCCGGAGAGGGTCAGCATACAAATCCAATAAATCAAATCAAATCAAATATGTATGGATTTGTCACGGAGAAAAACAATTAAAACTTTATTTTAAAAAGATTCCCTTTATCAAGGAGAATTCCAAAGATGACCAACTGGAAAAAGGGTGGAGGAGGCTGAGGTCAAAGGACTTGGCTTTTTGCATGTTTATTCAAGATGAGTTTTATGACAAGGAACGGCCAGGGAGTGACATCGCTTCCTGAGCTTCGGGTTACCAAAGATTAAGAAGGAATGTTAATTATTCCTTATCTCTCAAAGATATAAAGACCAAAAGGGCACTTATTCAAGGCTAAGAGTTGCTGAGGGTGATCGCAATAAATTATGCAATGCTTTGCCGCCTGGGATTAAGGGGGAAAAATAAAACGGAAGTCACCATCCAGGTGAAAAGGTTGATGTGCAAATCTATAAATGAGTAAAAATAAAATAAAAATACACGTACATTGTCTTCTGTACAGTTACTCTTCAACTTCAGGTCACAATTATGTTGCCAAGTGATAATACAGGTGGCACATTATAACTTGTATAAAACCATACAAACAGGTAGCAACCCATACAACAGGTCAATACCAGGAAAAGGTTTATTACCAAATATGGGGAAGTGATTCTGATTTCAGATTCATAGAAACATGGGAGATTGACGGCAGAAAAAGACCTCCTGGGCCATCTAGTCTGCCCTTATACTATTTCCTGTATTTTATCTTAGGATGGATCTAACTACTATGGGCTTTCCCCCCCCCCAAGCCTGGAAGGCTCTGAAACCCTAGAAAATCCCACCGTCAATTGTTGTGGTTAGCTCTGGCCCAGCTCCTGCCCCAAGGACTGTGGATGTGGGGGAGACATCCACATGCTGCAGGCCTGTTTTGCCCCTGGTGGAATCTGCTGATGAAGGCTCCTCTGACCAAGAAGACATGAGTGACAGGGAGGAAGAGAGTGTGGCAGACAGCTCAGAAGGAGATCAATTATCTAGCTCCTCCTTGGATTCAGAACAAGAGTTAATGATACAGCCACGCATGCGGAGAGCGATGCATAGGCAACAACAACTGAGAGATTATTATCAAAGAAAATGAGGCCATCTGTGGTTGGGTGGGGCTGTGGTCATTAGTGAGGCTGCTATAAATAGCAGCCTGTGGGTTTGGCCATTGTGGAGGATTATCTGATCATTGTGTTTCGTGACTGCTTTACTGACTTGGACCTTTTGTGTGCTGATTTTTCCCCGCTTTGAAACTAAACCAGGGCAAAGTGTGTTTCACTTTGTGAAAAAAGAAGGACTGTGAATTGCCTCACAGCTGCAAGCTAAGTATCACAGAACTGATAAGGGACTTGTACAAATTACTAGTTTGTTTGGAGACGAGTGCTCTTGGCTATACCAAAAGAGGGCTTGGTTTAAGTGAATTTTCATTATAAAGAACATTGTTTTGAATTTTCAAACGTGTGGGTGTCTGAAATTGTATCTGTGCATTTTTGGGAGGAGAGCTCGACAGAACATCAATGAAGGAAGAAACCGCCTTGGATTTTGAAGTGTGGGCGAGGTCCTGATTCTGTCCCAAACATGTGTAAAGGGGCGTAAAGTCTCCCTTCTTTTTCATTATCAGCAAAAATATGTTACATATATAGAATATAATTTATCAGCTATAAAAACTTAACTGCCTTGGATATGGGCCCTGGAGGGGCCAAGAGGCAAAAAGGAAGAAGAATGCTCCCACCCATATTTGGGTATATATCTCTGCCCTGGGACAAGCTGAGCAGAGGAAAACCTGTGGTCTAGAGCAGAGGTCCCCAACCTTTTTTGCACCAGGGACCGGCTTTAAGCTAGACCAGTTTTCCACGGCCCGGTGGGGGGGGGGGGCTTTGGTCAAATGGGGGTGGGGTTATGGAGGGGTGGAGCTTAGTGACGCAGCCCTCCACACTTCTCCACAGGGCGGGGAGAATCAGGAGGCTCCTTTGGCGGCTGGGGGCTGCCTGGCTTTGTGATTTTGGCTGGGGGGGAGTTAGGAAGGTCCTACTTCTCCCCCCCCCAGCCAAAAATTCAAAGCCTATCTGCTGGATACGGGCGATGAGTGGGACAGAGCGGCGCGGAAGCCTCTTGCAGCCACCGGCTTCGGCGCCGCTCGTCCCGCTCATCACCCGTATCCAGCAGATAGGCTTTGAGTTTTTGGCTGGGGGGGGGAGAAGTAGGACCTTCCTAACTCCCCCCCAGCCAAAATCACAAAGCCAGGCAGCCCCTAGCCGCCAAAGGAGCCTCCTGATTCCCCCCGCCCTGCCCGACGCCCCACCCTGTCCTGCATAATGTCCTCTGCCGGGAGGGCAGCGGCGCCGCGGACCGGCTGGAAAACCCCAACGGCCCGGGCCCGGTCCGCGGACCGGCGGTTGGGGACCTCTGGTCTAGAGGTTAAAGCTACTGCCTTACAGGCAGACTCCCCGGGTTCAAATCCCGGTAAGGGTATGCCTAGCTGATGAGAGAGTAAAATAGCTTGAAATAGATCTAGCCTCCCTTCTTTTTCATTATCAGCAAAAATATGTTACACAGAGAGAGAGAGAGAGAGAGAGAGAGAGACAAACGTGCATATACTTAATGACATATATTTCGACAGTAGCAGCAAATAATAATATGAATCTTTAGAGCATCGGTGTGTTGTTCCAGGTCGAGAGGTCAAATGCGTTCTTCTTACCTCGTTAGTTTGTTTTCCGCTGTAAGACATCTTCTTGATTGCCACCACTTCGTTGGTGCGGACATTGGTGGCCTGGAAAGGGAAGAAGGAGGGAGGAGGAGAGAAATAAAATTTAATAAAGGGTCTTTTTTTCTTCCAAAAGTGCTTTTCCCCCCCCAGGAAGCACCTGGACTTTTTTTTTTTTGGGGGGGGGGGGGTTCTTCTTCTTTCCTTGAAGACATTTTGGTTCTCATGTGAAAAAAGAGGGCAAGGGGAAGGGAGAGGAAGGGAGAGAGGGAATGGGGGAGGGTGAGTGTTCTGCCGGCGTCTCAACCGCCCATAATTACAGGGTAATTAGTCCAGGAAGACACACACCACACGATAAAAGGAAAACCCAAAAGTTTTATAAAAAGAAAAACAGAAACAGCTCCCTTTTTAAATGTCAAAGGGATTTTCTGGTACACACAAGGCACAGGTGAAATGCAATCCAATTGCTCACCCAATAACGGGGAAATTGAGACCAATTCTAAAGTCCAGAGAGTCCACACACAATCTTGAACAGCACAAAAACCACGATCTTGATAAAGCAGATAAACTGCCATGAGGCTAAAACACCAGGCTGCACTTTTATCTGTAGCACTAATTACAGCAGCCCCACCCAACCACAGGTGGCCTCATTTTCTCTTGTAATAATCCTTCAGTTGTTCTCTCCTATGCATCACTCTACGCATGCGTGGATGTGTCATTAATTCTTGTTCAGAATCCAGGGATGATACAGGTGACTGATCTCCTCCTGGGCTGTCTGCCAAACTCCCCTCTTCCCTGTCACTCATGCTTCCTTGGTCAGAGGAGACTTCGTCGGCAGATTTTACTGGGAGCAAAACAGGCCTGCGGCATGTGGATGTCTCCCCCACATCCACCTCCACATTCCTTGGGGCAGGAGCTGGGCCAGAGCTAACCACAACAGAGAGGAAGAAAGAGAGGGAGAGAGGAAGGGAAGGAGAGAGAAACAGAAAGCACAATCCACTTACGAAATAAACGGCTCCAAAACTTCCATGCCCGATTTCATGTAAACCCACGAACAGCTCCTGCGGATCATCTTTGTAGAAGAGCTCGGTGATATCCGGATCTTTGGGCGCCCCTTTACGCATGTTTGGGACAGAATCAGGACCTCGCCCACACTTCAAAATCCAAGGTGGTTTCTTCCTTCATTGATGGTGGGATTTTCTAGGGCTTCAGAGCCTTCCAGGCTGGGGGAGGGGAAAATCCCATAGGAGTTAATACAAGTTTTCTCTTTCTGGGCACGTTGAGATTATATCTGCTGAAATGCAACTCTTTACTGGCGACAGGGAAGAGCAGTCGGCCAGTAAACACTCAGCTCCATTCAGTTGCCCAGACTCTACCCCAATACAAGGGACTATGGAGTAGATAATGGATGGATGGATGGATGGATGGATGGATGGATGGATGGATGGATGCATGGACAGACAGACAGATACTGTAGATAGATAGATAGATAGATAGATAGATAGATAGATAGATAGATAGATAGATAGATAGATAGATAGATAGATAGATAATGGATAGATGGATAGATGGGTAGATAGATAGATAGATAGATAGATAGATAGATAGATAGATAATGGATAGATGGATAGATGGGTAGATAGATAGATAGATAGATAGATAGATAGATAGATAGATAATGGATAGATGGATAGATAGATGATGAATAGATAGATAGATAGATGATGGATAGGTAGGTAGGTAGGTAGATAGATAGATAGATGATGGATAGATAGATAGATAGATAGATAGATAGACAGACAGACGATGATGGATGGATGGATAGATAGATAATGGATAGATAGATAGATAGATAGATAGATAGATAGATAATGGATGGATGGATAGATAGATAGATAGATAGATAGATAGATAGATAGATGATGGATAGATAGATAGATAGATAGATAGATGATAGATAGATAGATAGATAGATAGATAGATAGATAGATAGATGATGGATAGGTAGGTAGATAGATAGATATATGGATGATGGATAGATAGATAGATAGATAGATAGATAGATAGATAGATAGACAGACAGACAGACAGACAGACAGACAGACAGACAGACGATGATGGATGGATGGATAGATAGATAATGGATAGATAGATAGATAGATAGATAGATAGATAGATAGATAGATAGATGATGGATAGATAGATAGATAGATAGATAGATAGATAGATAGATAGATAGATAGATAGATATAGAAATATCAAAACATTAATTAGATAAGATCTATGGAAGATTATTTTTATCTATGATTACGGTTCCAAGACTATTATATGCCCCAAAATGGGAAGACTCAGAAATACTCACAATGGAAGAATGATTGCTGAAGATGTCAAAACTGGCAGGGATGACAAAAAATTGACTTGATTAAAGAAAGATCAACAACTTCATTTATTTGCGCCTGGAAACTCACTTTGCTAAAAAAAAAAAAACAGGAGAGAAAAATAAAGAATTTGTAAATTTTGGATTTGCGGATTAGAAGGGTAGAATATTTGTTTGTTTGTTTATTTGTTTGATTGATTGATTGATTGATTGATCGATTGATCGATTGATTTCTATACCGCCCTTCTCAGACTCAAGAATATCTCAACTTTTCTCTATCAATACAAAGCTTGGTTATTCGGTCATAATCGACCAAAGTCCATTGAGAGTTACCAGCAATAACATCTAGATTTTAATCTTAATCTAATAATATAACTTTGTATTCCTTTCCTTTCAAGATCAAAGGTTATCGGATGGGATCGCTCCCCAATTAAATGTCATAGGTTCGTTCCTCACTCTCATTCAAATCCCTTTAAAAAGACTCATTTATTTGACTTTTTTTGTCTCCTTTCAAATATCTATCAGGTAGGTAGTCCTCAACTTATGATCACAATTGAGCCTCAAATTTCCGTGGCTGAGTTTCGCCTCATTTTATGACCTTTCTTGACACAGTTGTAAAGTGAATCATTACAGTAGTTTTGTTAGTCGCAGGGTTGTTAAGTGATTTTGCTCGTCAGAAAGTCGCAAAAGGGGGATTACGCAATGCCGGCACACAGCGACTGTGTCAGTGGCACAAACGTCCCAATTTTGATCACGTGACCGTGGGGAGATTACAATGGTTGTAAGTGTGAAAAACAGCCCTGAGTCACTTTGTTGTCAGTGGCTTTGTAATTTAATTTAATTTAATTAATTTATAGGCTGCCCAACTCCTTCTAGACTCTGGACGGCATAATAGTAAGCGAACTGTTGTTAAATCCATGTATTGTTTTTATCTTGTTAAACTTTACCTCAGAAAAACTTTACCTCAGAAAAATTATATTTTTAAGGGGGGAAAAATCCTCAAATGACTACACACAATCTGTGCCTCGCTTGGGGACGCAAGCTACAAGATGCTGGGATTCTGAAGGCCCAAATAAAAAACGAAATTACATCACCCGTCCCAACAGGAGTGACTCATTTCCACAGATGATCTGCATTTGAATGGGAGAAATCTGAGGGAAAATAATCGGGATATTTTGGAAAACCACGATGGAGGAGAGGCTGCGAAATGCTTCCAGACAAACGGAGAAGATGGCTGCTAAGACCAACAATTTGTGGGATCAGTCAAACTTGTCCCTTTCCGATTTTGACATCGTTTTTGCGAACGGTTGTTAAGACCACATATTGTTTTGATCTTGTTAAACATTACCTCAGAAAAATTATATTTTTAAGAAACAAAATCCTCAAATGACCTACACACAATCTGTGCTTCTCTTGGGGACGCAAGCTACAAGATGCAGGGATTCTGAAGGCCCAAATTAAAAAATGAAATTACATCACCTGTCCCAAATGGGAGTGACTCATTTCCACAGATGATCTACATTTGAATGGGAGAAATCTGAGGGAAAATAATCGGGATACAGTGGATACCTCGTCTTACAAACGCCTCATCATACAAACTTTTCGAGATACAAACCCGGGGTTTAAGATTTTTTTGCCTCTTCTTACAAACTATTTTCACCTTACAAACCCACCGCTGCCACTGAGATAGATGCCCCACCTCCGGACTTCCGTTGCCAGCGAAGCACCCGTTTTTGCACTGCTGGGATTTCCCTGAGGCTCCCCTCCATGGGAAACCCCACCTCGGGACTTCCGTGTTTTTGTGATGCTGTAGGGGAATCCCAGCAGGGGAATCCCAGCAGCGTAAAAACGGGCGCTTTCCTGGCAACGGAAGTCCGGAAGTGGGGTTTCCCAGCAAAGGGAGCCTCAGTGAAATCACAGCATCGCAAAAACAGAGGTCCGGAGGTGGGGTTTCGAGGACTTTGATTCCCCTGCTGGGATTCCCCTGCAGCATCGCAAAAACACCGAAGTCCGGAGGTGGGGTTTCCCATGGAGGGGAGCCTCAGGGGAATCCCAGCAGCGCAAAAACAGGCACTTCGGCTGGCAAAAGGGGTGAATTTTGGGCTTGCACGCAGTCATCGCTTTTCCATTGATTCCTATGGGAAACACTGTTTCGTCTTACAAACTTTTCACCTTAAGAACCTCGTCCCAGAACCAATTAAGTTTGTAAGACAAGGTATCACTGTATTTTGGAAAACCACGATGGAGGAGAGGCTGTGAAACGCTTCCAGACAAAAAAAGAAGGTGGCGTCTCCTTTTGTCTTGCCCCTCTCTGATTTTGACGTGGTTTTTGCTATTGACCATTTTCCTTTCTGCTACCCAGAGAACATGGCCAATTCCACCCGCTCCCTGCCCCAAATGGGTTTAATTTGATGAAGCATCAGGCCCAAGCTAAAGACCAGCAAGAACCCATCAAGTTCAATCCTTTCCACTTCATAAAACATTTGATGAACGGTTGCAGGAACTGGGCCCGGCTAGCCCAGTGAAGAGAAGAACCAGGGGAGAGAGGATAGCAATCTTCCAATGTTTGAGGGACTGCAACAAAGAGGTGGTCAAGTTATTCTCCAAAGACCCCGAAGGCTAGACACGGAATAATGGATGGAAACTGACCAAGGAGAGATTCAACCTAGAAATAAGGAGGAATTTTCTGACAGCAACAACAATCAACCAATGGAACAGAAGTTGCCTTCGGAGGTTGTGTTAGCTTTATCATTGGAGGCTTCAAGAAGAGACTGAGCTGCCTTTTGTCAGAAATGGTGTAGGGTCTCCTGCTTTGATGGGAGGCTGGACTAGATGACCCCCATGGTTCCTTCCAACTCTGTTAATCTGAATCTATCTAAGAAGATGAAAGGCCTGGAGGCTAAAACATAAGATAAATGGTTACAGGAACTGGGCATGGCCGATGTAGTGAAGGACCAGGCGAGACAGGATAGCATCTTCCAATATTTGAGGGGCTGCCACAGAGAGGAAGGGGTCAAGCTATTTTCCAAAGATCCCGAAGGCCAGACACGGAATAATGGATGGAAGCTGATCATAGCTAGAGGTATAACAAGCAGGAAGAGGGAGATTATGATCCTGCTATATAGAGCGCTGGTGAGACCACATTTGGAATACTGTGTTCAGTTCTGGAGACCTCACCTACAAAAAGATATTGACAAAATTGAACGGTCCAAAGACGGGCTACAGGAAGGATGGAAGGTCTTAAGCATAAAACATATCAGGAAAGACTTAATGAACTCAATTTGTATAGTCTGGAGGACAGAAGGAAAAGGGGGGACATGATTGAAACATTTAAATATGTTCAAGGGTTAAATAAGGTCCAGGAGGGAAGTGAACACAAGAACAAGGGGACACAATCTGAAGTTAGTTGGGGGAAAGATCAAAAGCAACGTGAAAAAATATTATTTTACTGAAAGAGTAGTAGATCCTTGGAACAAACTTCCAGCAGATGTGGTTGGTAAATCCACAGTAACTGAATTGAAACATGCCTGGGATAAACATAGATCCATCCTAAGATAAAATACAAAAAATAGTATAAGGGCAGACTAGATGGATCATGAGGTCTTTTTCTGCTGTCAGTCTTCTATGTTTCTAAGCAGAGACTCAACCTGGAAATAAGGGAAAAACTTTCTAACAGTGAGAACGATCAACCGATGGAACAGACAGAAGTCGCCTTCGGCAATTGTGAGAGCTTCATCACTGAAGACTTTCAAGAAGACTGGACTGGTGTTTGTCAAAAATGGTGTAGGATGGGCGGTTGGATCCCAAAATGTAGTTACCCAGCAAATTTCAGAAGGGATTAAGAAAGGATGTGGACGAAACCTAGTGTTTGTTTCGAAGGCTCGTGCAGCGTCAGAACTTTGGGGTTCAACTGTGATTGTAAGTGGAGGACTCCCTTCTAAGAGCAGCAACACGTACGCTCAAATTCTTCACCTACCTGGACAATTTATGGCATTAACCATAGTCTATGGCTCAAACGCATTTCGGCAAAACGTCAGGATTTTTCTCCCAGGGTTTCTCTCGGCTCTGTGTACGCTGGTTTTTCTGACCTGCAAGAGAAGAAAATTAAATGTATTAAAATAATCCATAGAAACATAGAAACATAGAAGACTGACGGCAGAAAAAGACCTCATGGTCCATCTAGTCTGCCCTTATACTATTTCCTGTATTTTATCTTACAATGGATCTATGTTTATCCCAGGCATGTTTAAATTCAGTTACTGTGGATTTACCAACCACGTCTGCTGGAAGTTTGTTCCAAGGATCTACTACTCTTTCAGTGAAATAATATTTGCTCACGTTGCTTTTGATCTTTCCCCCAACTAACTTCAGATTGTGTCCCCTTGTTCTTGTGTTCACTTTCCTATTAAAAACACTTCCCTCCTGAACCTGATTTAACCCTTTAACATATTTAAATGTTTCGATCATGTCCCCCCTTTTCCTTCTGTCCTCCAGACTATACAGATTGAGTTCATGAAGTCTTTCCTGATACGTTTTATGCTTAAGACCTTCCACCATTCTTGTAGCCCGTCTTTGGACCCGTTCAATTTTGTCAATATCTTTTTTTAGGTGAGGTCTCCAGAACTGAACACAGGATTCCAAATGGGGTCTCACCAGCGCTCTATATAAGGGGATCACAATCTCCCTCTTCCTGCTTGTTATACCTCTAGCTATGCAGCCAAGCATTCTACTTGCTTTTCCTACTGCCCGACCACACTGCTCACCCATTTTGGGACTGTCAGAAATCACTACCCCTAAATCCTTCCCTTCTGAAGTTTTTGCTAACACAGAACTGCCAATGCAATACTCAGATTGAGGATTCCTTTTCCCCAAGTGCATTATTTATATTTGGAAACATTAAACTGCAGTTTCCATTGCTTTGACCATTTATCTAGTAAAGCTAAATCATTTGCCATATTACAGACGCCTCCAGGAATATCAACCCTATTGCACACTTTAGAGTCATCGGCAAATAGGCAGACCTTCCCTACCAAACCTTCCCCTATGTCACTCACAAACATATTAAAAAGAATAGGACCCAGAACAGACCCTTGTGGCACACCGCTTGTAACCTGTCTCTGCTCACGGTGAAACTTTTTTTTTTTTTTTGGATCATGGGTTCCTTTGGAACGATTTGTTGTAATTTTTTTTAAAAAAATCTGCACAATTTCTGCACAATACACACACACAAGTATATATCCTAGTCTCCCTTCATTTTCAAATTCAGCTAAAACATGTTTTACACACACACACACACACACATATACACTGCTCAAAATAAATAAATAAAGGGAACACTTAAAAAAACAGAATATAACTTCAAGTAAATCAAACGTCTGTGAAGTCAAACTGTCCACTTAGGAAGCAACACTGATGGACAATCTATTTCACATGCTGTTGTGCCAATGGAATAGTTGTGCGAATGAAATATTCAATCTGAGGTTAGTTGGGGGAAAGGTTAGACGCAATGTGAGAAAATATTATTTTACTGAAAGAGTAAGTAGATGCTTGGAACAAACTTCCAGCAGAGGTGGTCGGTAAATCCACAGTCGCTGAATTGAAACATGCCTGGGATAAACATAGATCCATCCTAAGATAAAATACAAGAAATAGTATAAGGGCAGACTAGATGGACCAGGAGGTCTTTTTCTGCCAAAGCCTTCTCTGTGTGGGCCCCAGCCGTCTGGACTCAGCTCCTCCCGGAGATTCGCATTGCCCCCACCCCCCTAACATTTCGGCAGAGTCTTAAGACTCATTTTCCCAGCAATCGAGGTCTTTTTCTGCCAACCCCCACTCAGCCAGGAAGCCCTATAACATTTCAGAGAAATGGGTGTCCAGTCTCTTCTTTTAAAAACCCCAGTGATGAAGTACCCACAACATCTAGAGGCAAGCTGTTGCACGGATAAATTGTTCTCACAGTTAGGAAATTTCTTCCTCCATTTCTGGATTGCTTCTTTCCTTGGTTAGTTTCCACCCATTGCTTCTTGTCCTGCCTCCAGCTGATTTAGAGAATCGCAGAGTTGGAAGGGACCTTGGAGGTCATCTAGTCCAACCCCTGCTGCATCCATTGCTTCTTGTGCTTTGGAGAATAACAGAGTTGGAAGGGACCTTGGAGGTCATCTAGTCCAACCCCTGCTGCATCCATTGCTTCTTGTGCTTTGGAGAATAACAGAGTTGGAAGGGACCTTGGGGGTCATCTAGTCCAACCCCTGCTGCATCCATTGCTTCTTGTGCTTCAGAAAATAACAGAGTTGGAAGGGACCTTGCAGGTATTCTAGTCCAGCCCCCAGTCAGCCAGGAAACACTGTAACATTTCAGACAAATGGATGTCCAGTTTCTTCTTTTAAAAAAAACCCCAGTGATGAGGAATCCACAACGTCTGGAGGCAAGCCGTTCCACGGATAAATTGTTCTCACCATTAGGGAATTTCTTCATCCATTTCTGTTCTGTCTGGGTCACTCCGGAAGCCAATACCAACCCAAAAAGAGAAGCCAGACACACTGGTAAAAGGCAAAGGCAGTTTTATAAAATTCAAGAAAAACACAGGTAACAGAAAATGTCCTTACAAACAGGAAAATGCTGTATCTTCAGATATATCCACGAAGGCAAAAGTCCATGCAGCAATACAGGATTCTTGCTGCCAAGACGAGGCTGTAGATAGCAGACCTACACCTCCCACGGGTCTTCCAAAGCTGCTGGGCCACAAGCCAGTAACAGAGAAACAAGACAGGATAACGCAACTCCAAACTGATAACACTCCACATGGCTTCAAGGGCTTGCCTGCCTTTTAAACCCTGCTAAGGAGGACCACACCCAAACCCAGCTGTTCCTAATTCAGTGGTGATAATACTTCTTTAATTGCTCCTTTCTTTGATCTGACCGTTTCTGTGGCATGTCAATGACGGCTTGAGCTTCATCACCTAATGACTCCAAACTACTGGCTGGGGAGAGCCCCCCCCCCCCCCCCCGGGGCTCTCATGCTGTTCTCCTTCATCCCATTCCTGATTTTCCTCTCCCCCGTCCGACTGTTCAGCCCCCTCCTCTTCTCTGTCACCCTCCTCCGGGCATGGAGCCAGCACAGACACAGCCGGTCCCTGAGCAGCCTCAGGCTGAACCACAACAATTTCTGGGTTGCTTCTCTCCTTGGTTAGTTTCCATCCATTGCTTCTTGTCCTGCCTCCAGCTGATTTAGAGAATCGCAGAGTTGGAAGGGACCTTGGAGGGCATCTAGTCCAACCAGGAAACACTAAGTATCTTCTTAACCCCCTCTTCCTCCAGTGATGGAGCACCCACAACAACAAGCTGTTCCCATGGGGTTAATTGTTCCCCTTAGTTGGGGGAAAGTTCAAAAGCAACGTGAGAAAATATTATTTCACTGAAAGAGTAGTAGATCCTTGGAACAAACTTCCAGCAGACGTGGTTGGTCAATCCACAGTCACTGAATTGAAACATGCCTGAGATAAACATGTATCCATTATAAGATAAAATACAGGAAATAGTATAAGGGAAGACTAGATGGACCAGGAGGTCTTTTTCTGCCGTCAGACTTCTATGTTTCTAGTTTCCAGGTGGCTTCTCTACCTGGGTTAGTTTCCATCCATTGCTCCTTGTCTCGCTTTGGTGCCCGTCGACTGCGATTCGGCTTTGAGATCTCCATGCTTTTTCTCTTTCCCAAAACGTGCTTCTCGAAAGAGCCTATAACCAGAGGACTGTTTGCAAAGCATCTGACGATATGACTAAGGATGAATGCAGAGAGAGAGAGAGAGGCTGCCCACGTCGTTCGGCTCGGCGCGGAAGCCACGCAAAACATGATGCGCCCACCACGTCACTTGGCTTTTTTTCCTTCAGTTTTTTTCTTCCCTACTTCAGATTTGCTGTGGGTGGACATCTACCCAAGCGCATGAGTCAGACTTAATGTTCTTTATTCTCACTCATCTACAGGGAGTTTGAAGACAGGCTTGAAGCACAGCACAGCACCTATTGTCAACGAGGAAGTTAGCCAAACTGTGGCCATTTTTCCGTTTTTAGAAACATAGGAACATAGAAGATTGACGGCAGAAAAAGACCTCAGGGTCCATCTAGTCTGCCCTTATACTACTTCCTGTATTTTATCTTAGGATGGATATATAGGTTCAGGAGGGAAGTGTTTTTAATAGGAAAGTGAACACAAGAACAAGGGGACACAATCTGAAGTACGTTGGGGGAAAGATCAAAGGCAACACGAGAAAATATTATTTTACTGAAAGAGTCGTAGACGCTTGGAAGAAACTTCCAGCAGACGTGGTTGGTCAATCCACAGTCACCTGATCCTACGCAGCTTCTGCTCAGGCAATCTCACACTACTCACAAGAGCCTACAAAACTTTTACCAGACCCATCCTAGACTACTGCTCATCTGTCTGGAACCCATACCACATCTCAGACATCAACACCCTTGAAAATGTCCAAAGATATTTCACCAGAAGAGCCCTTCACTCCTCCACTTGAAACAGAATATCCTACGAAAATAGACTAACAATCCTGGGCCTAGAAAGCCTAGAACTACGGCGCCTAAAACACAATTTGAGTATTGCCCACAAGATCATATGCTGCAATGTCCTACCGGTCAATGACTACTTCAGCTTCAACCACAACAACACAAG
Organism: Erythrolamprus reginae; assembly: GCF_031021105.1. NCBI lineage: Eukaryota > Metazoa > Chordata > Lepidosauria > Squamata > Dipsadidae > Erythrolamprus > Erythrolamprus reginae. The sequence goes on from NC_091959.1 coordinate 45,011,066, forward strand.
AGCACGCAACAGATTCAAACTTAATACGAACCGCTCCAAACTTGACTGTAAAATATATGATTTCAACAATCGAGTTATCGAAGCATGGAACTCATTACCGGAGTCAATTGTGTCAACCCCTAACCCCCAACACTTCTCCCTTAGACTCTCCACGATTGACCTCTCCAGGTTCCTAAGAGGCCAGTAAGGGGTGTACATAAGTGCAATGGTGTGCCTTTCGTCCCCTGTCCAACTGTCTTTCCTTTCTCTCACTTAACATATATATTCTCTTCCTTTCATATATCCTCTCCTCTAAGTTCACTTTTACCCTTATATATATTACTACATGTCTATTTTTCTTCCTATGTATTTGCGTATTGGACAAATGAATAAATAAATAAAATAAATAAAATAAATAAATAAATTTAAACATGCCTGGGATAAACATATATCCATCCTAAGATAAAATACAGGAAATAGTATAAGGGCAGACTAGATGGACCATGAGGTCTTTTTCTGCCGTCAATCTTCTATGTTTCTTCTATATATTCCTCCCAGGCATGTTTAAATTCAGTGACTGTGGATTGACCAACCACGTCTGCTGGAAGTTTGTTCCAAGCATCTACTTTTCTTTCAGTCAAATAATATTTTCTCACGTGGTTTCTGATCTTTCTCCCAACTAACCTCAGATTGTGCCCCCTTGTTCTTGTGTTCACTTTCCTATTAAAAACACTTCCCTCCTGAACCTTATTTAACCCTTTCACATATTTAAGTGTTTTAATCATGTCCCCCTTTTCCCTTCTGTCCTCCAGACTTATATAGATGGAGTCCATGAAGTCTTTCCGGATAGGTTTTATCAGGAAAACTTTCTTGGATGAGAAGCGAAACGTCTCCAAACAAAAAACCAAAAAGTCCAGTTGCCTCTTGAAAAAACAGCTTTGAGACAATCATGAACTGGGTGATGGAAAATCTCCATAGACTTTTAGCAAACCTGTTGTATAAGCCGTGAAGATGAAGCCAGGCATCCTTCCTGCCCAACCCAGGAATACAAAGAGTTTGCATAACTCCACAGAGGTGAGAGACTATTAACAATCATTAGCAAGTCTTACACCTGCTTGCTTCCTGTTTCATTTTGTTTCTTACTCTAAATGTCTTGCACAAAAAAACTGCAGAAAAAACAATTGCTGCCAACCTACCTATCACTGAGGACCTGTATACTGCTGTTGTGGTTAGCTCTGGCCCAGCTCCTGCCCCAAGGACTGTGGATGTGGGGGAGACATCCACATGCTGCAGGCCTGTTTTGCCCCCACCCCGTGGAATCTGCTGATGAAGGCTCCTCTGACCAAGAAGACATGAGTGACAGGGAGGAGGAGAGTGGGGCAGACAGCTCAGAAGGAGATCAATTATCTAGCTCCTCCTTGGGTTCGGAACAAGAGTTAATGATACAGCCACGCATGCGGAGAGCGATGCATAGGCAGCAACAACTGAGAGATTATTATCAAAGAAAATGAGGCCACCTGTGGTTGGGTGGGGCTGTGGTCATTAGTGAGGCTGCTATAAATAGCAGCCTGTGGGTTTGGCCATTGTGCAGGATTATCTGATCATTGTGTTTCGTGACTGCTTTACTGACTTTGACCTTTTGTGTGCTGATTTCCCCCCGCTTTGAAACTAAACCAGGGCAAAGTGTGTTTCACTTTGTGAAAGAAGAAGGACTGTGAATTGCCTCACAGCTGCAAGCTAAGTATCACAGAACTAATAAGGGACTTGTACAAATTAACAGTTTGGTTGGAGACAAGTGCTCTTTGCTATACCAAAAGAGGGCTTGGTTTAAGTGAATTTTCATTATAAAGAACATTGTTTTGAATTTTCAAACGTGTGTGTGTCTGAAATTTGTACCTGTGAATTTTGGGGAGGATTCTACCAGAGAGCCCGACAGAACAACTGCACGAGTCAAAAAGAGGGCCGTGAAAATATTTATTGACCCCTCGCATCCTGGACATAAACTGTTTCAACTCCTACCCTCAAAATGTCGCTACAGAGCAATGCACACCAAGACAACTAGACACAAAGACAGTTTTTTCCCCTCAAACGCCATCGCTCTGCTAAACAAAAGATAGTTTGGTTGACAATTTTAGTTGATTCTTTTGCTAGTTATAGTCTGGAGGACAGAAGGGAAAGGGGGGACATGATCAAAACATTTAAATATGTTAAAGGGTTAAATAAGGTTCAGGAGGGAAGTGTTGTTAATAGGAGAGTGAACACAAGAACAAAGGGGCACAATCTGAGGTTGGTTGGGGGAAAGATCAGAAGCAACGTGAGAAAATATGGTGTGACTGAAAGAGGAGTAGATGCTTGGAACAAACTTCCAGTAGACGTGGTGGATCAATCCCCAGCAACTGAATTGAAACATGCCTGGGATAAACATAGATCCATCCTAAGATAAAAGATAGGGAATAGTATAAGGGCAGACTAGATGGACCAGGAGGTCTTTTTCTGCCGTCAATCTTCTAGGTTTCCTCCAGACAGGTGAACAAGAACATAGGGGCACAATCTGAGGATAGTTGGGGGAAAGATCAGAAGCAACGTGAGAAAATATGGTGTGACTGAAAGAGGAGTAGATGCTTGGAACAAACTTCCAGTAGACGTGGTGGATCAATCCCCAGCAACTGAATTGAAACATGCCTGGGATAAACATAGATCCATCCTAAGATAAAATATAGGGAATAGTATAAAGGCAGACTAGATGGACCAAGAGGTCTTTTCCTGCCATCAATCTTCTATGTTTCTAGTTTGAAGTTGATTCCCGATAGTTTGGCTCAGAGGTCTTCAAACTTGGCAAGTTTAAGACTTGTGGACTTCAACTCCCAGAATTCTCCAGCCAAACTTGCCAAGTTTGAAGACCTCTGGTTTGGCTGATAGTTTTAGGTTGATATTTGATATTTAATTAATAGTTTTAGACTGATTCTTGATAATTTGGTTGAAAGTTTTAAGTTGATACTTAGCTTTAGGCTGATGCCTGATAGTTAGGTTAGGTTCTTATGGAGTTGATTTCTACCAAGGGGGACTGACAGCACAGGGCTACTCTTAAGACTGATGGTCAACGAACCTAAGGCAGATTCGATTGAGATTTCTCAGCAGGAAAACAATCCAACAATGGCAACAGCACTGTTGGAAGGTTGTGAACTTTCTTTCTCTGGGTGTGACCGAGCACAAGTTGGGCAGGGAGGTTTTCATTAAGTTTCTTATACTGAGCAGATGTCGGGACCCAGCGGCTCAATTCTATGATTCACGCTATGCCCAGTGGAGATGTCCTCACAGCCAGAGGTTTGCATCTGTACTCCTTGCGTTTTGGCTACTTTCTCATTATTCACAAACAGGAACGCCAAATATCATAAGAACCTGTCAACGACTACTTCAGCTTCAACCGCAACAACACAAGAGCACGCAACAGATTCAAACTTAATATTAACCGCTCCAAACTTGACTTTAAAAAAAATATGACTTCAGCAACCGAGTTGTCGAAGCATGGAACTCATTACCGGACTCAGTATTGTCCACCCCTAACCCCCAACATTTCTCCCTTAGACTATCCACGATTGACCTCTCCAGGTTCCTTAGAGGTCAGTAAGGGGCGTGCATAAGTGCACCAGTGTGCCTTCCGTCCCCTGTCCAATTGTCTCTCCTTATCTCCTTTATCTTTTCTTCCTTTCAAATTTGTTCACCTATACTTTTATATCTTTTCTTCTATTCGTTTCTTTAGTTATATTATTACATATCTATTCTCTTCAATGTGTATTATGTACTGGACTAAATAAATAAATAAAATAAATAAATAAACCTAAGAAGAGCTGAATGGGGCCAAAGCCCTTCAAGTCCAGCATTCTGTGTCCCACAGTGGCCCACCAATTGTCCATGGGGATCTTTGGTTTTTATAATAAGGGGTTCTTAACTGTTTTTAGTATTGGATTATTATTATATGCTGTTTTATTACTGTTGTTAGCTGCCCCGAGTCTGCGGAGAGGGGCGGTATACAAATCCAATCAATCAATCCATCCATCCATCCATCCATCCATCCATCCATCCATCCATCCATCCATCCATCCATACATACATACATACATACATACATACATAAATCTTGAGCAGAAAGAGAAAAACTCAATCTGCACCATTACAAGAATCACCTTAATAATGGAACACCCAGGTATCACTCTAGTAAGCAGAGCATATAAAACATTCGCCGGATCAATCCTTGAATACAGCTCATCTGTCTGGAACCCACACCGCATTTCAGACATAAATACATTAGAGATATTTTACGAGAAGAGCTCTCCACTCCTCCACTCGCAACAGAATCCCCTATGCAACTATACTTAACAATCCTAGGTTTAGAAAGCTTAGAACTACATCGCCTTAAACATGACCTAAACATAGCCCACAAAATCATCTGCTACAGCGTCCTTCCTGCCAACCACTACTTCTGCTTCAACCACAACAACACAGGAGCACGCAACAGATACAAACTCAAAAGTAAACCGCTCCAAACTTGACTGTAGAAAGTACGACTTTAACAAGCGAGTAGTTAATGCCTGGAACTCATTACCTGACTCTGTAGTTTCTTCAGCAAACCCCAAAAACTTGACCCTTAGACTATCCACGGTTGACCTCATCCAATTCCTAAGAGGTCAGTAAGGGGCGTGCATAAGTGCACCAGCGTGCTTTCCCTCCCCTGTCCTAATGTTTCTCTCTTATTAGTACCCCTGTCCAATTGTCTTTCCTTTATCTCATATATCAGATATATTTTCCTCCTTTCATATATCTTCTCCTCTATTTTTACATATTATCTTTATATATATTACTTCATGTCTATTCTCTTCCATATGTATTGTGTATTGGACAAATGAATAAATGAATAAATAAATAAACAAATAAATAAATAAATGTATACTACCAATAAGAACTTGACAAACAAACAAATATTCAACTACTGTGATCACTACAGTAATGGAGAGAGTGTGCACCAACCTTACAACATAGAAACATAGAACATTGAGGGCAGAAAAAGACCTCCTGGTCCATCTAGTCTGCCCTTGTACTATCTCCTGTATTTTATCTTAGGATGGATCTACGTTTAGCCCAGGCATGTTTCAATTCAGTTCCTGTGGATTGACCAACCACGTCTGCTGGAAGTTTGTTCCAAGCATCTACTCCTCTTTCAGTCAAATAATATTTTCTCGCGTTGCTTCTGATCTTTCCCCCAACTAACCTCAGATCGTGCCCCCTTGTTCTTGTGCTCAGTTTCCTATGAAAAACACTTCCCTCCTGAACCTTATTTAACCCTTTCAGATATTTAAATATTTCAATCATGTCCCCCCTCCCCCTCTTTCCCTTCTGTCCTTCAGACCAGTGTTTCCCAACCGTGGCAACTTGAAGATATCTGGACTTCAACTCCCAGAATTCTGGGAGTTGAAGTCCAAATATCTTCAAGTTGCCAAGGTTGGGAAACACTGCTCCAGACTATACAGACTGAGTTCATGAAGTCTTTCCTGATAAGTTTGATGCTGAAGGCCTTCCAACATTTTTGTAGCCTTTCTTTCTTTCTTTCTTTCTTTCTTTCTTTCTTTCTTTCTTTCTTTCTTTCTATCTATCTATCTATCTATCTATCTATCTATCTATCTATCTATTTATTGGATTTGTATGCTGCCCCTCTCCATGAACTCGGGGCGGCTAACAACAGTGATAAAAACAACATGTGACAACCCAATACTAAAAACAGCTAAAAACCCTTGTTATAAACCCAATCATACATACATACAAACATACCATGCATAAATTGTAGAAGCCTAGGGGAAAAGAATATCTCAGTTCCCCCATGGCCTGACGGCAGAGGTGGGTTTTAAGGAGCTTACGAAAGGTAAGGAGGGTGGGGGCTATTCTAATCTCTG